>NC_092868.1:10409588-10513041 GCF_032062135.1 Pyxicephalus adspersus
TTGTACAGGAGACGGTCAGAGACTGCAGACTTTGTACAGGAGATGGTAAGAGACTGCAGACATCATAAAGAAGACAGAGACTGCAGACATTTTACAGGATACGGTCAGAGACTGCAGACATTGTACAGGAGACGATCAGAGACTGTAGACATAGTACAGGAGACGGTCAGAGACTGCAAAGACATTGTACAGGAGACGGTCAGAGACTGCAGACATAGTACAGGAGACAGTCAGAGACTGCAGACATAGTACAGGAGACGGTCAGAGACTGCAGACATAGTACAGGAGACAGTCAGAGACTGCAGGCATCATACAGGAGATAATCAGAGGCTGCAGGTATCATACAGGAAATAGTCAGAGACTGCAGACATTGTACAAGTGACGGTCAGAGACTGCAGACATAGTACAGGAGCAGAGTTGTTGTGAGAGATGTTCTGACTTTAACACAACTACAGTGCCTGCTGGAGTGTCATAGAAGATCATCAGATGGTTTTACCCTTTTCCTGGAGTTTCTATTTATTGTATGGCTCTTTCATTTTTAAGGTTTGTTTTAATCTTATCTGTGTTTGGTCTTCTGTAGACAAACATTGATTTGCTGTTGACATGCTCTTTTATATGCTGCCAAGTGCATTCACAGCAATATGGATCTGCATAGCAGAACTGCAAATCTTCACTCAACTCCATGAACGTTTTCGTCTCATGCAATTCAGCAAAGCAGCCACAAGAGGGCACTCAATCACTATGAATCATAGGGGAAGCCTGGGACTTTGGTGGACACTCTCCATGAAATCTCCTTCTGCAAAGTTTCAGTAATGCAAAGTGATATAGTTACTGCGAACAATCAGCAATCAGCTTTTGTCAATGAGTAAGAAGTATTACAGCGTAATAAGATCTAATTAATACAGAATAATAAATTCATAATGAAACCGTTAAACAATCAGATAAGACTTACCTAAGAAAAAAATGTCTGGGCAAGGCCTTGGTTTAAAGGTTTGGCACTATATGGCATTTTTTGCAAAGTGTTGTAACCCCAGGAGGCACTACCCTCATACCCTTACCAACGTTCTCACCTATCAACCTTAACTGTGGTGGCTCTACCCTCACCAACGTTCCTATCAGCCTCGGCTGTGGTGGTCCCACCATAACCTCACCTGCACTACCACGAGCCTTAGAGCTATTGTCCTGTTACAACTTTGAGCTGTTACCCTTATATGCAGGAACAGTCACAACCTTTTACCAATCATCTCTCTTCAATTTACCAATGAAGCCCCCTCTTGAAGATGAACATAGGGGAGCCCAATATTCCACCTTTGCAGCGGGTACTCCTCGGCTTTAATGGTTAGGTGATAAAAAAGGAACCCTATAGCATGGCCCTTGCACCAATCACTCTGCTACACTGTCCTAAAATCTGGATTATGGGCAAGTCCACAGCGTCCTCCAGTACATTGTAAGGCTAATGGTTCTGTATTGCATAAGGAAATGTAACAGCTAAGACAAACTGGGCAGCAAAGCTTCCAGGACCGAACTTATGAAGAGGTGGAAGCCTGGAATCAAATATGTGTATCCCCCCCATTTATAATCCCCCAGAAAAAATGAGCATAACCCCAAGCAGTGGCATGAAGACTCCCCATGTTCCCTGGAGTTCAGCTTTAAAGTACTTCAAACTCAGTACGAGAGTCTAAACAAGTCCCATATCCAGTTACTATATGATACCCAAACTTACTTCCCCTAAATGAGCCAAATCCCCCTTCATTTGTGTCTCACACCTCCTCCAAGACACTCATCACAATGGGAGGGTTTCAGCAGCAGAAGCAGCCCAGCCAATTCTGAAAGCTGTGAGCGGGATCAGTTATGGCCAGTTGCTGATTGACAAAGTACAGGCTTGTGAATGGGCAGTGTAATGATAACTGCGCCCCCTGCAACATTTTCTCCTCCTACAAGCAGGCCTTTCCTACGTAAGGGTGGCAAATCTGCTGTGAATTCAAGTAGTGCAGCATTGTTGCCATCCCATCAGAGAAAGCTCCATTAAATGATCTTTAAAGGCAGGGTCATCGGATATTTGTGGGACATGGACTGTGAAACCAGCGTCAGGATTTTAAAAGTTATTGTATGTACCCAATTCTTTTCTAATGCACCCTGCACACATAAGATACATTGAACATGCACTTAGATCAGGTTTTGTTGCAGTGTCAGAAAGCATTCTGATAGGAAGGGATAGTAGAATGAGCTGAGAGATGACATCATTTTTCTGCTGCTCCTTCACTATCCAAATAGAAAGTTGGGGTTTGTTCTTGGCCATTCTGTGCTGCTATTACACTAGATTCAGAGGACATGGGTGTGAGATCTGGTAGATGTATCTGAATCACAAACCTGGCTAAACTGAATTACAAATCCATCTGCAGGTCAAATATTTCACCTGTAGCATTCATCTGCTTGCCATGAGTTCACCCTTTGCAGGCCTTTCCCTTAAAATCCAGAAAGCCAGAACACCGTACAGGAGGGGGGTAGCTGCCTTCCATCCGGCTTTATGTTTCCATGTTGTAGGTGGCGGCTGCCCAATCAGTCGTGTCACCGTTCTGGCTCGAGACACTGCTTTACAATTTCTCCAATTAACAGCTAATTGATCAATTAAGCAGCTAAGGGAGAAAGAGGTGAATGGCTGGATATGGGTCAGCATTTCATTTTACACCCGAATAAACAGAGAGCTGAGGACATAAATTAATCTGTAAATCTGCATTATGGAAGTAAATAAAAGGTTTATGTTCAGAAATAATATGTACAGTATATTGCCGAAACCTCATCACAAGACCAGCTGATTGGATGAAAGGTTTCAAACTAAATAGTAGTTATTGAAATTGCTCTCATTTGCCCTGTTATTGTAGTTTTGTGTGTGTGTGTGTGTGGGGGGGGTTATATTGGTGTAAGTAAATGTTTAATAAATACTTGTTGATTGTTCCAGTTTCTTCTCTTTTGTTTGGACTCCTTCATTAAAAGGATCACTACCAGCCTCCAATGCAGCAGGAAGGTGATCACCCTGTGATTGTATTCAATCTACAGCAGTTAGTATCACCTGTTGGTTGATGGACAGCTGGTCTGGAGGTAGGACATGAAGTGTTCAGAAATATACTTTAGTTTTGCCTATCCAGGGCCCTGGGCCTTTAGGTAAATTAAGCGTAAGAATAAACCTGAGGTTTATGAAAGTTCCTATACAATCTTTGACCTATCGTTGTGTGAATTGTTAGCTGAGAACATTCACTTTTAAAGAGCACTAAAGCAACCTAAATGAAAATGGCTGAACTTCTGAAAAGTATGTTGAGTTTTAATAATGTTAGTTTTGGATAGAAGGTTAGAAGCCCTCTTAAGTTCTACTTCTGCCTTGCACACCTTGGTGTCTAAGTCTATCAAGTTCAACCACTAGGGAAATAAACATATCCAAAATATAAAACCCTATAAGACATAGTTGGTCCAGAGGAAGCAAAAAACACTGGTACAATTTGCTTCAACAGGGGAAAAAATTCCGTCCTGATTCCATGATGCAATCAGAAGTTCCCTGGATCAACAATCACTGTTACCTTTAAATCCTTAATTCCCAGTTATATTCTGTGCTTCTAGAAAAACATCCATCTTTTTCTTAAAGCAATCTATAGCAATTTATGAGGACTATCTACATCTCTTTAAGGCGCAGGTTGCTGGATCCTGGTCTCTGGATCAGAGAGTTATCCAATATTCTGCCCAGCATTCTCTCTGTTCTGATATTCTGGACTTTGACTTCTTCCTGACCTTGTCCTCAACTTTGGCTTGATTGCCTCTTCCCCTGACCTCAGCGAGTTTTAGAGTTTTACGCTCCGCCTTGACTCAGTGTGTCCAGTCCATTTGCTGTTCCTACACTGAAGATGTCTGATCCCTGTCTCCTCTAGGGAGAGCCTTGGGGCCACAACCCAGTGGCTTCCTTGCAGCAAAGTATTCTGGTGGCCACTAGAGACCCATCACTCTTTGAGAGGTGCTCTGGTAAAGACCAGGAGCCACTTATACTCCACATCTCAGGAAATTCCGTGTCACCTGATAGAGGTGACCCATAACGCTTCATGTCTGGAAATATTTTGCCTACAGAACAAAAAGTAAGGCAAAATCTCTTTAATGGAGATGTCAGAAAAACCTTGAGGGGTTCCAACCTTTCTTCATTCTGTCCTAAGCTGGAAAAATAACTCTTAGGTATAGATATAAATTACGAATACATTTTATGCATTTAAGCTTTCAACATAAGTATTTGTTTACTTGTTCGGTAGGTAAGAAACATTTGGCATTGGGTCCTGATCAAATCTTCTTGAGTTGAATTTGAATGTTGCTGTTGGACAACCCAGCAAGATCAAATATTCTTCTGGTGATAAATGAATGTTCATTTAGGGTGTAGATTAGAGATTTGGAAATGTGCTTTGCTTTTTGGAGTACATTCTTTTAAAAATAGGGTGAATGTTCTTTGAAGTTGGGCCACCATTCTTTGAAGTTGGGCCAATGTTCTTTGAAGACTGACGAATGTTCTTTAATGTTGGACAAGCATTGTTTGAAGTTTGACAAACCAAATGTTTGAGTCGAACTTCATTGAAGTCTATGGGAGATGAATCTTCCACCTAGAGGATCAAATATTCTTAGGGTATTTAATCCTATGAGAAAATAGTCTACAAACATTCACCTAGAAGAAAAAATACTCAGAACAATTGATCCTTTAGGTAGAAGATTCTTACAGACTTTAATAGGCTTTGACTCGAACATTGGACTTGTCCAACATCAAAGAACGTTCACCCAACTTTAAAGAATATTCGTTGATCATCAAGGAACTTCCACTCAAGCCTTTGGAAAAAGAATTCAGTCACTGTCTCCGGTCTCTAGAAAACTGTTCCATTGGGACAAAAGCTGTCCATATTTTTGGTAGTGTGGTATTTTGTTTAAAATTGAATTTTGGTTTTTTAGTGTTCCTCATTAAGGTCAGTGTCACTATAAAACATTGTGAGTGGAGAATATGAGTGACAGGAGGGGTAGAGTGGAAAGACAGACAAGGTATTTTTGTGTACTATTGCACTTTTTTTGAAAAAAAAATAATACTCAAATAATATAATAAAACACATATATCAATGCAAAAAAAAAAAAAAAAAAAGCTGTGTATTGGAGATACCCCTCCACCTCTAGGGTAAAACTCAGTAAAATTGTTCCCAGGTGATAGTTTTATCTCTCGAGATTGTTAGGCCTCAAGGTATGGCTGCGTTTCTTTCTGTATTGTTTGAGGATCTATAGGTAAAACTGGGGACCTCAAGGACAAATCACTCCCTTGCCGTTTAGTTACTAAAAAGGGTTTGCTCCAAAAAGCTCATAAAAGCCACATATACCGGACTTCTTTCTCTCTCTCTCTCTCTCTCTCTCTCTCTCTCTTACTAAATATATATATATATATATTTACACACTGTATATTCTGCTGATCGTTTTAGCATTCTGTTAGCAGACATCTCTTGATCTAAGAGGAATCTTTTGTTTTCCTCCAGGCTTCAGGAAAATAAATGAGTAAAAAAACAGCAAACATACGGTTCTTCACAACAGTTATCATATAACAAAGCTGTTTCTTGCTCTTGTACTCAGCAGGCCTGAACATTTGCTTTCTGGGCCTAGACATAATACAATATAAGTATTCAAAAAATTCACTAGTCCACAAATATATCAGGAAGAAGACTTGTTTTTCCCTGGCTTCCATGGTGTTTCTGGTCCAAATTTACAACTAATGTATGTACAAGAAATGTTTCAAAGTGTGCTTTGTCGTTGGCAGTAAGTATGTCTCAGTGTTGGCAGTCAATGTGAGAAGAAGGAGGTCTCAGTGTTGGTGGTTAATGAGAGTAAGTATGTCTTGGTGTTGGCAGTTAATGGGAGAAGAAGTAAGTCTCAGATTTGGGGACCAGTGGGAGGAAGTTTGTCTTAGTGATGGTGGTCAATGTGAGAAAAAATATGTCCCAGTATTGGCGGTCAATGAGAGGAGATATATCTCAGTGTTGGTGATCCATGGGAGGAAGTATGTCTCAATCAATGTGAAAAGAAGCATGTCTCAGTAATGGTGGTGAATTGGGGAAGAAGTATGTGTCAGTTTTTGTGGTCAGAGGGAGGAAGTATGTCTAAGTGTCGGTGGTCATCGGGAGAGGAAGTATGTCTCAGTGTTGGCAGTCAATGTGAGAAGAAACATGTCTCAGTATTGGTGGTCAATAGGGGTAGAAGTATGTCTCAGTGTTGGCGGACTATGGGGGAAGAAGTATGTCTCAGTTTTGGTGGTCAGAGGGAGGAAGTATGTCTCAGTGTTGGCAGTCAATGGAAGAGGAAGTATGTCTCAGTGTTAACGGCCAATTGGAGAGGAAGTACATTTCAGTGTGGGCGGTTAATGGGAGAGGAAGTATATCTCAGTGTTAACGGTCAATTGGAGAGGAAGTATATCTCAGTGTGGACAGTCAATGGGAGAGGAAGTATGTCTCAGTGTTAACCGTCAATTGGAGAGGAAGTATGTCCCAGTGTGGGAGGTCAATGGGATAAGAAGTAAGTCTCAGTGTCGGCAGTCCGTGGGGGGAAGTATGTCTTAGTGTTGGTGGTCAATGTGAGAAAAAAATATGTCCTAGTGTTGGCGGACAATGGGAGGAAATATATCTCAGGGTTGGCGATTCATGGGAGGAAGTATGTCTCAGTGTTAGCGGTCAAGGTGAGAAGTAGCATGTCTCAGTGTTACCGGTCAATTGGGGAGGAAGTATGTCTCCGTGTGGGCTGTCAATGGGAGAAGCAGTAAGTCTCAGTGTTGGCGGTCAATGGGAGAGGAAGTATGTCTCAGAGTGGGTGGTCAATGGGAGTAAAATTATGTCTCAGTGTTGGTGGTCAGTAGGAGAAAGAATGTCTTAGGTTTGGTAGTCAATGGGAGAAGAAATATGTCCTAATTACCAGTCAAGAGTTGGTGGTTAAGGGGAGAGAAGATATGCAGCAATGGTGGTGGTCAATGTGAGGCCTCTGTGTTGGTGGTCAGTGCTAGAGGAAAAATGCCTCAATGTTGGCAGTCGATGGAATAGAAGTATGCTACAGTGTTGGTGGTTAGTGGGAGAAAATTGCCGGTCGTTATTTGGAGAGAAAGCATGCTGTAGGTACTCTCACAGCGTCACTCTGTGTTTACTTAAGCTGCTGTAGGTGTTCCCATTATGTGTACTGATGCTGCAATGGATACTCCTATCATGTGTATTAACGGTATTCCCATCATGAGTACTAAAGCTGCCATTAGTACTTTCATCATATGTACCAAGGCTGCTCTTGGTGCTCTCATCATGCATACCAATGCTGCCCTAGGCACTATGTATATTGGGGCTGCTATGGTGACTTTCATCATATATACCAAGCCTGGTATAGGTGTTCCAATTAGGTTCCAATAGGTACACCCACCTATGTCTGCCAAGGCTGTTTTAGGTTCCCATAATATGTTCTATGTACCTTAGATATGAGCATAGACATTTTTATTGCAGAATTTGGGCCAGTGACTAGATTGTATGTAACGCTTCTCTGCTTTTGTCAGTTCACCCATATTAGAACTATACTTCCATCAACGTATGCCATGAGCAAGCAAGTATTTAACATTTTGCACATTAGAGTGGGAATTGACCAGAGAGGGATCACTTTATCACAGTTGACTAGCCTAAACATTTATTGCAATCTGTGCAACGAGTCCATGCTTTTGTGCAAACAATTGTGAGGGGAAACATATATAGGCAGCAGCGGACGTAGCAAACAGTGCCAAACCCTGGCAACAAAAAGTGCAAAAAGTGCAGTGAGACCAGCAAATTGTGCAAGCAAATTTCCACAAGAAAAAGTGTGAGGGAATTTTCTGGCCCAAAAAAAACACATCTAAGAAAAAACAAAAAACATCACATGCAAAAAATATACAACAGTGCCAAAAGTGATGAGGCCTTTTTTATTATTGGGTGTGAATCTGCTGCTGTCCACAATGGATGAATAAACACCAACCAGTTTGACATTAACCTTTGCTGAAATGTTGGGTTTATATTCTGATTGCACATGCACAGCCACCTCTACGATAAGACTTGTCTTCCTGCCAACAATTTCCTGAATCGCTAAAAATCGCTGTTCACGTTTTTCTTTCTCACTTCTTTTCCCAGGCTATAATTTTGTAAATGACCCCCTAGCTCTACATGATAAAGGAGCAACAACATTTCAAGGTTGTCAGGGCAACCCCGCCGGGACAGCGCTACACAATTGTCCGAACAGCCTAATTTTATTACATCGGCAAAGTATTATTTCACCGTAGGATTCCTTTGTGAGCTTTGTCACCGGGCCTTATAGGATCACTGGTGGAAAAAGGAAACTAGTCAGTGGGGAGTTCCACCATATACTGTACATCCAGCATTGGCATCAGTGGGAAACTCCTCCATATTCCCTACACCTAGGATTGGTGTCAGTGGGAAACTCCTCCATATTCCCTACACCTAGGATTGGTGTCAATGGGGAACTCCTCCATATACTGTACACCTAGCATTGGAGTCAGCAGGGAACTCCTCCATATTGTGTACATCTAGCATTCGTATCAGTGGGGTACTCCCCATATTGTGTACACCTAGCATTTGAGTCAGTGGGTAACTCCTCCATATTGTGTACACCAAACATTGGATTCAGTGGAGAACTTCTCCATATACAGTACACTTGCATTTGAGTCAGTGGGGAACTCCTATATTTTGTACACCTAGCATTGGAGTCAACAAGGAACTCCTCTATATTGTGTACACCTAGCATTGGCGTCAGTGGGGAACTCCTCCATATACTATAAACCTAGCACTGAACTCAATGGATAACTCCCCCATATACTGTACACCTTGCAGTGGTGTCCATGGGGAACCCCCCCATCAATCATTGGTGACAGAGGGGAACCCCCCTCCATACGCAACTATGAAGCTGCTCATTTCCAAAAAAAAAAACAGTTGCACATTGCAGCAATAACTGGAACTGAAACAATTTATGGCCACCTGGTGGGGCCTTAACATGTTTGTTAAAGTCAAGTTTATTATTTTTTTTTGGGGGGGGTTATTTTAAAGACTGAATGAAGTCAAAACGTTTTACGTAGTTTTGTATAGCGCAGGGAAAGGTTTGTTCCTCGGTTCATTGCCCCTTCTATTTTGGCTATTTTGATTGGCTGGCAGTCCTATGCCATACCGAGCATTACCCAGCATATCCCTTTCTAGGTTCCATATTTTTCACCATCCTGATTGGCCGGAAGCCCAGGGGATTCCAGGATACCCAAAATATCCCAATATTGTACACTCAGCTATGCATACGCAGCTCCGTGTACTTAAAAAATAAAGATTGCAGGCAGCTAAGTATGTTTAATTTCAGGGAGACATTACTTGGCATTTCTTCAAAAAAAAAGTTCGGCCTGCTCCCATTTATTTTTGGTTTCATTTTAAAAAACATTTTTAACACTGTTTTCATTGACTCCCATTGGCATTTCGACAAACTGCCAAAATTTTAATTCTTGCCAAAATTTTTAAGAAATTGAAAAATCTCAGTTTTGCTCCTCGCTGATACCAGCTACAACTGATTGGTAGAACATACGTTCTTTTCAATTTCTTTACATCTCTTGGATATTCTTTAGCACAGAACTCATTGCATGTTTGACATGCAAGCTGACATTTTGCAGATCAGGCGCCCTGCTAACGATCAGTTATCACCCAGCGATGGCGGAAATAAAATGAGAAATTAGCAGCTAAAAGAGCTGATTTTCCGCTCATCTCGGCACCGGTGCCCCGCCTGGCAGAGCAAGGGTTAAGAGGCCGCCTGGGGTCAGAGAGAAAGCAGTTACCAATGTGTCTTGTGGAGAATGGGAGGAGGGGGGATCCTCAGGGGATTGAGGAATACAAAGTGACAGATTTAATCCTTAAACCAGCGGAGGGGTGAGGAGGGGGGGCACTCACAAATGATGAGAAAAAATGGTAAAAGAAATGAGTTTGGAAAGATGGGATTCTCGCAGTGCCGCCGAAACACACTCTCCTCCGCTGCGTGCCGTTGTGCGCGCGCCAGATCGACTTGTTCCATATTACCCAGACACTTTTCATTCCGCTGTGTTCTCTTCATCCATCAGATCAATCACTCATATCTACATCTATCCATCAAATTCATCTATCCCCCCCATCTTATAGCCACGCGTCCGTCGGATCGATCAAAACTCTCTATAGCCATCTGTCTAATGTTGGCTACTGACGCATCAATTTTGCATTTTTTTCCCCGTTTTTTCTAACACCATAGCTGATCCTTTTGCGTTGTGCCACACATGCATTTGCTGCTTTGTTTAATAATATTGGTTTGATAATAAAGTAACGCAAGCATTGGATTATATAATGTAGGGATTGAAATGCGTGTGGGTGCCTTTGATATCTTTCCATCCATCAGATTTATCCCTCAACCTGATTGCTCTTTTTTAAATCAACAGTCTTCAATATGCAGATCTAGGTTGTAACACATGGGTGGTGGTTGACATCGGAAATGTTCTGGTCCAAAATCTGGTTCCCCAATCGTGGCTATCTACCTATCTATCTATCTACCTATCTATCTATCTATCTATCTATCTATCTATCTATCTGTCTATCCCTATATCTATCTATCTATCTATCTGCTATTTATCCAGGGGACATGCAAAGTGTGTTGCTGCATGAGGGCCCTGAACCTTAGCCAGCCCTTAGCCCGGCCAGGGCACTATCTGCATGGAGTTTGCAGGTTCTCTCCGTGTTTAAGTGGGTTTCCTCCGGGTACTCCGGTTTCCTCCCACATTTCAAAAACATGCAGTTAAGTTATTTGGGTTCCCACAAAAAATTGACCTTAGGCTGTAATAAAGACATATGAAGACGTTAAATTGTGAGCCCCTATGAGGGACGGTTAGTGTCATGACTTTGGACTTTGTACAGCGCTGCGTAATATGATGGCGCTATATAAATACTGTGTAATAATATCTATATCAGATCTGTCTTATCTATATCTGTCCTTTAGATCAAACCCTGTATATCAATTCAATCCAATCAGTTCTGTAGGCCCTGTTCCTATCCATGGTATTGACTGAAATCTATATCTACTCATCTTCCTTCCAGGGGCAGACATAGAATGGGCCCTTTTCAGCCAACAGGAACCTCCGGGATTGGCCAAATCAGGTGGGGTGGCCCTATGTCAGTTCTGCAGAGGGGCCCAATGTTAGCTATGTCCACCATTACTCCCTCTTATCTGTCAATAGCAATCTCTTAGTTACATAGGTGGCCTGAAAAAGACGTCCATTGAGTCTGGTCACAGAAAGAACAATTGCTTCTGTCTACATCTATCTATCAAATCTGTCCGTCACTCATCCGTCACTCATGTCTGTCCATCCATCAAATGTCTGTATCCAACACTTCAATGGTGTCTGTTTCCCATCGTACAAATCCTATAGCTGCACTAATCCATTTCACCAGCTTCCCCTAAAATCTGTATCTATCTATCTATCTATCTATATCTATCTATCTATCTATCATCTATCTATCTATCTATCTATCTATCTATCTATCTATCTATCTCCTATATTAATATATATGTATAATATATCTCTCTGCACACACACATATTCTTCTATACAGACATATTTGTGTATTAGTTGTTCTCTCTCTTATAATTGATTTTATCCCTCATTATTTATGATAATATAGATTGTTGTATGTCCATTATATCTTTCTCTCTTTCCTTTTCCTCTTTCAGTGTTATTCTCTCCTTCTATCCTGTATGTCCCCTTCCCTCGCTCCCTACCCCCTCCCTCTCTCCAGGGGGCAGCCATGCATGGAAAGTCCCTTATTTAATTTAGACGCAATGAAAATCGATCCTGCCATTCGATACAAAATAAGAATCAAGCAGATTAAGGGACGGAAATTAACTCTGAAAATATTTTTGATGGAGTGCCTTGTACTCTCCCCAGCAAATGGACTGCAAAGTGGAACAAATGACGGGAGGCAAGTGTCTCAGACAGGGGCTCTCCATCTTTCTATTAGTGGGTAATGGGAAAGGTCCAGCACCAAGCCTGGGACCCGCCATTAATCACAAAGAGCCTTTATGAAGATTTATTTCCTCCTGCATGCCGCCTGCGCTGGGAATGAAGTCATAACGCTACGGGGAGGCAGGGGGGGAGAGGGGTGACAGAGAGGGACAGCGCCGCTGGCCACACGGGACGCCAAAACTAACAGTCCGAACATGGCTGGGAAACAGCGTAGCGTAGCGCGAAAGAGACAACGATGAGACAGCTGCGTTTGATCATTTGCAGCGCGGCGGCTGAGCTTGGCAAAGGAAACTGGTGCAAAATTGGAGCTATTGCTCATAGCAACAACCTTAGCTTCTGCGGTAAAATGAAATAAGCCAACCGGTTGCATAGCTAAACTCAAAGATGAATATTTAATATATTGCAGTTTACCAGACAGATTTGACTGGTTGCTTTTATTTTCAGGCCTTTATTTTTAGTAACTCACCTCCTGTCCTAGAGTGACAACGCTCACCACAATCTGTTTATGAGGAATCAGTGTTGTCAGCCTACAAACACCTCTCAATCTTCTCTAATTTGGGGTAATTTGTAGATCACAGACAATAGCTGGGATGGCTCATTGGGTCGGATTTATTAAAGCTTTCCAAGGCTGGAGAAGATACACTGTCATCAGTGAAGCTGGGTGATCCAGCAAACCTGAAATGGATCTGGTCCAGGATTCAAAACATTTGCTAGCAAATGACTCCATTCCAGATTTGTAGGATCACCCAGCTTCACTGATGAAAGTGCATTTGCTCCAGTCTTGGGCCCAATGTTTGAGATTTTAGTTCAATGGTCAGGGCATTCCACAGACACCAGATTTTTTAAAACATACTGAAAATATAAATGCAAGAAAAAATAATACATGCTCTACCAGGTT
Organism: Pyxicephalus adspersus; assembly: GCF_032062135.1. Taxonomy (NCBI): domain Eukaryota; kingdom Metazoa; phylum Chordata; class Amphibia; order Anura; family Pyxicephalidae; genus Pyxicephalus; species Pyxicephalus adspersus. Next base: position 10,422,563 of record NC_092868.1, read on the forward strand.
AATGCAATTTTTTTAATCTAAACTTTAATGAAATAATACCTGCTGATCCTACAATAGAATTGCTTGTTTATGCATTTCCTGCGATACAATTGCAATGCGTCATTCGTGTCTCTCAGTTGTCACCTTGTCACATGGGCTTCCAATATTATCACCATAAAGCCAGTGCATGCAGATGGAATGTGCCCACAAAAAAAGAAGCATGAGATCAGAAGCACTTGTGTTTACCAAAGAATAAAATGTGATTCTTTAGTAAGGGGATTTTGTTTATCAAATGCAATGGGCCTGTAAATCCAAGCCAGGGAAATCCTGTAAACCTGGAATGGATTTCCTGGCATTACTTGCTGTTAGCTGGCAAATGTTTTCAATCCTGCACCAGATGTATTTCAGGTTTGCTGGATCACCCAGGTTCTGCTATGATAGTCTACCCCATACAGTCTTGAAGACCTTTAATGAATCAGGCCCAATATATGATACAAATTTCAAATTAGGAAGTGCTAAACGTTTGTAGCTTTTGATACCTTACTAACCCCAACTCTGGATTGCCTGTCTATATCATAATTTATTCTGACAGCCAAGACACTTCACCATACCCATAAGGGATGTGAATATATTTCAGGATTTCTCCTAAATTCCTGATTTATTTATATGTATTATTGGTGTACCAGAATGGTACAAGTCAGGATGGAGGGTTCAAGAAGGTAGGTAGAACCACTTATACATTGTGTACCAATAAGTGAGATAGATATGTCCTACTGAAGCAGTGTTTTATAATGAGAGTTCCTAGCGGTTCCTTAAGCAATGAGCAGTTTTAAGCCTACCAATAATTTTTTTGGCTATCTCTAAGTGTGACATTCATCCCAATAGCCAACAATGTAAGAGGCACCGACTGACCACCACCCAAATGTACTGATGAGCTGTGGATATAAAAATCATTGTAGGGGTTCCCCAAGACCGGACCATTTTTTAAGGGTTCCCCCATGTTGAAAAGGTCCAGGAAGGCTGTACTTGGAGTAATGAATTGCAGTTTGCTGTTGTATCATGAGACTGATAAATTTGGAATTTTTGTAATCTTTAGAATGCTTGTGTACTCACTAGACTTGGCCAAATTAGGCTAAATTCAATTGGTGAAAAAATTGTAAAAATTGTTGGAAATTCTCTTTAGCTACTTGGAATTGAACATCAAAGGCAACACAACATTGAATACAGGTTTACTGAAGAATATCTCTTTCTTCAAATAGAATTGAGGTATCTACAGAAATGCCCAACTCCTTTCTAAAAATGCTTAAGTAGAATTAGGGTAAAATCAAAAAGAGATGGTCAATGAAATGCAGAAAATTCAACCTTTATGCAAATCACTTGCATAGTGCATTGATTTGACTTTTTTTTGCATGCACATGCACTGCTAACTTCATCTGGGAGAATCTCAGAGCAGAATTTCTCATTTTATAGGTAGAATCAAGACTTTTTCACAGGCACATGTTCTACTACAATGTCCATCATTATTTTGTTTTAATTTTTTTGTTTTTATTTTCTCCATGACCTCATTCCATGATGGAGATCTTAATCTTAGAGGCCAGCTGCTAGCCACATTATAAAAAAGGTCAAATGGAAATTGTGATGGTGGTTTGATGAAGAAAAGAGTGTTGGAGGAGCGCAGGTAAGTAACAGTGAGTTAGGGCTGGAGGTGGCTTTACACATACTGCCCTAGAGTCAGTGTCAATGGACTTCATTCTTATTAGACCGATTTTGCATTGCTATACAAATTTATGGAAAAACCTGCATGAAGCAGGTCAAATGCAGGTTAGAAGCTGATGAACAGCAGAACCAATGCATGTGTAATTTATTGGAAATGATCTCAGGAATGTTTCAAACTTGTACTGTCGGACACAGTCCATCCTGGACCCATATTTAGCACATCTGGCTAATGATACAGTTGAATTGCATTTACTGCATGTGTATTTTGTATTCTGCTCAGCTTTTTTAATTTATTAATTAATTCACATCCTTATGCCACTCTCTCATGCAGTGAAAAACGATTGTTGGGTCTTCTCACCCATCTGCCTATTGGAAGCATTCCTTTATTCTCCTATGCACAATGTTAGACCGATAGCAGTGTAAAGTAAGAAGGTGAGTAGAAGCTCATGTAAAGTAATTTATATTGCAGGCCCATTCTTTGTCATGGCCGTTTTGGCATGCCATGCCACCACTCTCAATCTAATGTATGTACTCATACTCACTTAGACACGGTCTAAGGCCAATGTGTTTGGGGAAGCCAATTACCCTACCAGTGGGGTTTTGGGATGTTAAAGGAAACCAGAGTACCCAAAGGAAACTCTTGCAAAAATAAGGAGAACCTATCCATTCCATGCAGATACTTTCCTGGCTAACATCAAACCTAGAAGGACAAGTCAGCTATCCTCTAAGCCACCATTCCAGAGATGTGAGACTCCTGGTTCCATTTGCCCCGGCTGTAGTTTATTTATGTCACACAAATGTTCTGTCTGAAAGCTCCTCTTCATAGACTGTCACCATCGGCGGGCACCACTTTCCATCTCGCCCACATGCAGTGCCGAGAGACGCAACGCTCCATTATTTTGAAGCAACAGAGTCAGTCGGTGACACGGCTGTGCTCAGTTATTTCCACTGTCATGGCACGCTGTCTGTTCCACATGAAAGTCATTTGTCATTGTAGCATGTTGACTGACCACCATGAAAGTGGGCCTGAATCAGAAGATTCGTGTTTGGAAGGGTCAGGGCCCCCTTTAGCTGCACAGGATTTCATTTTTCATAGATAAGAGTTTTTGACAACTATCTTCACGTCTGTGCAAACAATCTGTCAGCCTGTTAGACTCCTTCACGAAAAAACCCGGCAGACCTCCCGACATTTTAATGCATACCGCCACCTTTCATCCCAGCCCGAGTAAATTTGTTATAGGAAGACAGGCCTGACTATAGAACGACTTTGTAAATACTTAGACGTCTTATTCTTTACAAGGGAGTTCAGATCAAATAGAAAAAAAGCTATTGGAACGGAAAAAGTTTGTCAAGTAGATCAAGGGAAAATATTTTGTATGGGGAGTCTTGAAGAGAATTAATAAATCAGGCCCAATGTATTGCTCTTAAAAGTAGGAGTAAACTGGGGAAAAAAAAAAACCTCACTCACCTTTAGCTTCGAAGATCTGCCGATCCCTACAGGGGTTTCCTGGACTGGGTCCCGCGCCGGAATGAAGAAGGATACCGAGACGACGCGGGACCCAGTCCAGGAAACCCCTGTAGGGATCGGCAGATCTTCGAAGCTAAAGGTGAGTGAGGTTTTTTTTTTTGAGGAAAAGCAGGGCTCCACCATCTTCATTGCCCTTTTTTCTACTTCACTTGATCTTGCACTGCACAGGCGTGAGATTTAGTGATGTAGATGGGAAAAAGGAGTGCCAATTTCACTGCACATGTGTGAGATCGGCAACTTTTTTTTTTTATCTCATAAAGGAAAAGCTCCTTCTGCGCATGGCAGTGATTGAGCATGTGCAGAAGGAGCAGCCAGAAGTCTCCCGGGATCTGTGATGTGTGTATCCATCCTGTCTTGCTGTGGCAATCAACACAGAAAGGGAGGGGCTTAACCCTTTTTTAAAAAAAGGGGGTTGAACCCCCTTCCTCAAAAAAAGAAGGTAATTTTTACATTATATAAAAGGGTGGATTGTCTACCCTTTTATATAAGGTAAAAACTTTTGTTTAAGTCTGCTTTAACTGAGTCATACCAAAGGGTCTAGTGGCCAATCAGATTTCTCTGTTAGTCACTTTAGGGCAGTCGAACCAGTGATAGACAGTCACTGATTGGCTCGTCAACCTTATTGCGTATTCTTGTTGGCTGGTCAAATAAAGGGCAGTTTAGTTGGAACACAGCCATGGCCTTACCACATTTTTGAAGGGTAGTTAGGAAGGTTCCCCCTAATGGAATTTGCAGAGCCAGGGCACCGAACGCTGAAAATCTAAACAGGTCTCCTCACATTAACAAATTATAATGGTGGAAGACAGCAGCATCATTGGTTTAAGAGGACAAGGAAGGGCAATAATTGTCACATAACATTAGAGCGATATAGAAAGGGCCTGATTTATGGGCTGAAAGAAGACGCACTTCAGAGCCGGAATAATCCACTGCATGGCACAGTGGCTTAAAAGAAACATGTACAAAGGCATTGTCATTGCTTCCTACTATTGCAAATGTTTATTACCTGGCTGCCTATGGTCTCAGAACTTCACTGACCTGGGAATATAGTCATAACTCCCAATCTGAGACCTTGTTATAGGCCAGGGATTTAAAAAGAAACCTTTGGATCTTATTTATTAAAGCTCTTCAAGACTAGAGATTAACTATCATGGGTGATCCAGCAAAACTGAAATTAATCTGGTGCAGGATTGCCAATCTCTAGCAAATTATTTTAGGTTTGCTGGATCACCCATGTTCTCCCATGATAATCTATCCTCTCCAGTTTTGGTGAGCTTTAACTGCCTTGGCAGTATTCCCGAGTGTGGCTCGAGGTGAATTATACATACCAAAAGCGGTAACCTCAAGCCACACTCGGGGTAGGAAAAAAAATAATCCTACCTGCTCCTCTCAATCCAGTGGCGTCCTCAGGGATTCCCGGCTGGCTTCTGCAACGCATCTTTAGTTTATCAATCCATGTGATGCGTGAAGCGTCGGTACGTTGGGGAACTGTGGCCAGGATGGAAATTTAATTTAATTGATTCTTTTATTGTACCCTTCTTTGGACAAATAAAAGAAAAAATTATAACATTTATTTTATTTTTAATTTTTATATAAAATTATTTATAAATATTTATTATAATAAAATTTATAATTTGTGTTTCAAACTTTATCATACCCAGGAGCTATTCCTAAGAATCACAGGTCTAAAATATTAAACAACAAATTTTCAAGCAAAACAATGTACCACTTTTGACATAAAAATACGGACATAATTAGACTGCCGGGGGGTAAATAAATTAGGCCTATTGTGTTAGAATGACAACCAGGCATCTAGTGCTTTTTTTTTATAATAAAGTGTATGGTAGGTATACATTTATGTTCCAGTTGTCTTTGGTCCAGTGAGATAATGAACAGGGACCTCTTCATCTTCTGGTCTTCAGCCATGGTGGATGGTCCCAAAGGCTACAGACAACATTGCAGTCTGGATGTCATTCATTGACCTGTCGGAAAATTGCAGCAGTGAGTTTGGAAAATGAAAAGGCGGGAAGTTTTTGCTTGAAATCTGCCCTCCAGCCTTTCCTTCAGTCTTGCCCAATTGTACAGACTCCTCTCCTGGACTGAAATAGCTTACTCTGATTTCACTGCACACTGTGAGCTTCTTACATTGGAAGCTGCAACAATCCAAATAGATCCCACCTCCTTTCCTGGCTGGAAAATGTCCAGGAAAGGAGGTGGGATCTATTTCCATCTAATCCCTCCCTACCCAGGAGTGGATGAATTTACCCCTCTCCTTATGTACTTCATACAGGGGTGTAGTCATAAAAAAGAAGAGGGGGCACAGTACTATGCATGGCGAACATACGCATCATTGTTATGTAAACGTGCCCGCTCCACTACACCCCTGCCCATGTGTCACTAAAAGGGAAAGAAACTTTCCCCAGAGTGACCTCATGATACCAGAACCCACCCACTCTCCCATAGCAGGTCTAAACCTGCGATCGGAGAGTGGGTGGTTTGTGTTGAGACACAACCCACCCACCGCCCTGAGCCTGCAATTCCATTTGGGAGACATGCGCCGTGGCTCTGGCCGGTGCACCCCCCAGCAGGGTCCTTCTCCTGACTCCGCCAGGGGAGTAAGTGAGGGTACCCGTGCCTACACCACAACACCCCTGACTATGGGTGTTGAAATCATTACAGACTTAGATATATGGGCTCGGCAGCACTCTGTCATAACAAAAAGTCTTTCTAGAGTCAATTATTTTGCCCTAAAGGTCTAATCCTTCTTTGTGCTAATAGTTTTTGGATAAATGCTCCTTAGCTCCACTTCTTGGTATTCCATGGTCCCTGGCCTCATCTTACTTATGACTCTCCAACCATCTGCCCCATATTGAACTCTCCCCGATGCTCCTTCCCCATTGTTACTCCAATACCCTTCTGCACTAAGAGGTGCAGCTAAATTCCAACGGAACTGGTGAGGTCATTGAGCTCCCCGTCATCTTTTTTGTGCTGCTGTTGGGCTGGCCAAATGGACCACAAACCAAGTGAGGAGATGGGGACAGATTACAAACATGAGGCATTTAACATGTTGGGGTCCAAGGCAGCCAACTCACTTGCTCTGCCCATAAAACGCCCATCGGCCCATCTATGCATACATTAAAATTGTGTTAAATCTGTGAGCTGTTTCGTGCATCTTTTTTTACTAATCTTAACCATCAACAAGTACCCAGCCTGAGCATGATCAGAGGAACCAGACATCCATCATCTCTTAGCAGGTCTACTTATAGCCACTACGCACTTGGTTACTAGTAGTTACTGCACTTGGCTTTCTGCTCTGCCTTTTTGACTAAGCCCCATTATGCGATCCTTTTCCCATGTTTTGCTTTAAAATGTGAGTTTTATGATGTCACAATTACAGTCGTTTGTAGTTAAAGCAGTTAATGAGTAAAGAAACACACCATTTAACTCATTGGCACAAGATGCATCTATTTGCAGTAGGCGAGACCTCTGCGGCAACCATTATGTTGGAGTTAATTGAGCCTCCCTTAGCCTCCACAATGCATTGCAGCAGTCTGAGCAGAGGAGTTAATCCCCCACACTGTGGGGAGTAATGGAGGGTGTACGCAGAGCTTGTCCGATCTGCTAAAACTTCCTTTTAATTGCTAATGTAAATCTCAGTTGTGTAGCTGCGATTCATCACACGTCAAGCTGCCTGTTTTAACTTGGCTGGCAGACACTGAGGGGTTGATTCAGAGACCTGTTAGGTCTGTTTCTTTAGACCGCACACCCAACCCACAAGTTCACAATTTACAGGCCACTTTGGGGCTAATTCTACAACCAATTTTAGCCAAAACCCAAGTATAGAAGAGGATTGTGGTGCTGCAAAAAAAGATGAAAAATAAAAGATGGAACAGTCATGGTAAGGTTCCAAAAAGCCCATCAACGTCAACTAACTCTTGGCCAAGTCTATGAATAAGAGACTTTTTAAGACTTTTTCTGCATTACAAGAAACTGTCAAGGATTGCCACCAAGGAACATTCAACTGCTGGAGGAATCTGCCAACATATGCAGAACATTTTAGAAACTGGTGCCATGACGTATAATGCCGTCACATTGGCCAAGCTTCTCTGCACACTTTTCATGCATAGGAAGAAGAATGTAGGCATCACATTTAGGCTGCAAAGTCCTGCCTGTTACTATTAAGCAAGAAAGCCATTCATCATAGTGATAGGCCACAAAGAACAGGCAGGTGGTGGCTCCATCTTCAACTCCATCAGGAAATGGGGTAGTATGAATGGTATATGGTTACCTAGTGGGAACTCTCGTGGAGTCACGTGTACGGTACCCTACAAGGTAGGGTAGCCCTTTTGGCAGTTGGTAATAGTCCAGTACAGAAAACACCTAACTTCAAGAAAGTCTACCTATCCCAGCACAGACTACACCCAACTTTCATAGAGGCTACCTGTTCCAGTGTAGAGGACACCTGACTCATGGGGAACTTATATACTTAAGTACACTTGACTCTTAGAGGGTCTACCTGTTCCAGCTCATGGGTCACTCACTTTTAGAGGGTCTAATGTTCCAGCAAAGAGTATACTGAAGTTCTAGAAGGTCTACCTGTGCCACTGCAGAGTTCACCTAACTTTCAGAAGGTCTACTTGTTGCAGTGCAAAGTACACCTGACTTCTGGAAAAGCTACCTGTTCCAGTGCAGAGTATACCTGAGTTCTTTCTTGTCTATCTATTCTAGTGCAGAGTTCTCTTATCTCCCAATAGGTCTACCTGTTCCAGGGAAAAGTACACCGGACTTCTAGAAGGTCTACCTGGTACAATACAGAATACATCAGACTGCCAGGAAGTCTGTGTGTTCCAGTGCAGAGTACACCCAAATCCCAGAGGGTCTACCTGTCCCAGTGCAGTGTACACCTGACTTCTGAAAGGTCTACCTATTCTAGTGCAGAGTTATGTCAACTCCTAGAAGGTCTACCTATTCCAGGGCAAAATACTCCTGACTCCTAGAAGGTTTACCTGGTAGGAAAAAGAGTATATCAGACTACCTGGGGGTTAATGTGTTCCAGAGCAGAGTACCCCCAAATCCCACAGGGTCTACCTGTCCCAGTGCAAAACACAACTCTACAGCATCATGGTCAATGGCATCTCAACCCTGAAAATGCTAGACAGGCTCTCTTTAATTTGGGGTCATCGTCATTTCAGTGTACAAACTTGTCTTCGTTAACAATGTACTGTGTTTGTTTGTGGCTTTTTTTTTCAAGGGGGGCTGTTTGTTTAGGGACGTCAGCGGGGATTGATGGGGTATCGTGGCGAATTTGTCCCCCGACACGTCTCTATGAGCGCCTGATGGATTTAGGTTTATTATCTATTAGGAACAGCGGGAGAGGCGGACACCCGCTCCCATTCATCAAAGAGGGGGGCCACATGCAGATTCCTAATCAAAACATTTTACTCTAAATGGTCTCGAACTAATTAAGTAACTGTTAATTAAAGTTCAGCAGACAGGGGATTGTTCTGAGACTCGTCACGCCTTATCCATCTAGCAGTTATTGATAACATCCTTTCAAATTGGGGGTGGAGGGGAGAGTGGAGACAAGGAAGGAGAAGAGCAGAGAGACAAGGGAGGAGAGGAGGTAGAGGGGAGATATCAGGCAGGAGGCTAGTGGCTCCTGTGACCGGTGTGGAACTACAAGTCCCAGCTTTTCCTAGCAACCAATGAAGAATAAAAAAAGGGGAATGGTATAACTGTTCTCCATCACTTAGAGAACTACAAGTCCCAAAATTCCACATCTATGTATAACAGGGAAATTCAGCTTTGGCTTCTACATCCAATATGGTACTACCAGCCATAAAGGGGGCTATGGCAGAGGACGCAAGATTGGGGTCATCGGCATCAAGACAGAAAGTAATAGGAAATCCCAGATATTAGATTTGGGATAGAAGTAAAAAGAACCTAATGGATGCTTGAGTTCTGATATTCTGATAAGAGTTCCTCTTACTTTTCCATTAACTTTTGACTCCCAGACAGGAAGTAAAAGGAAATCTCTCAAGCAGAGTAAAGAAAAAAAAATGTAATTTCTTCCCTATTCCAAAATTGATTGTTGGTATATATATATATATATATATATATATATATATATATATATATACTGTTTGTTATTACTTTGTTAATTATAACAAGCCAGTCGAATGAAGAGCTCAATATCTCAAGCTGAATTTCACACTCAGTGGAGTTTCCCCTGCACTTCCTTTCTTCTGCCATCTAAGACAACCAATCAGAAACAAAAGCCCTAATTTATTAAAGCTCTCCAAGGCTGGAGAGGATACACTTTCATCAGTGAACCTGGGTGATCCAGAAAACCTAGTATGCATCTGGTCCAGGATTGAAAACATTTGCTAACAAAGAACAATTTGCTTTTACGAAATCCATTCCAGGTTTCGATCTTCTCCAGCCTCTGAGCTTCGATAAATCAGGACCAAAGAGTCTGAAATCAAACAGCTTAAAACCCTAAATGTTATGTAAATCTGGTTTCTGGAGTGCATGCTGGAGTGTTAATTTGTAAATTGAAAAACAAAGTTTATATACATTTGATACTTTTTCTCCTTACTATATATATAGTAAAGATAAAAAGTATCAAATTCAACATACAAAAAAGTATTTTTTTAAACATTTTATTAAATCTATATCATTATGTTTCTTTACGGACATTTAAAGCAGACCCAAACCTAGAGCTGCCCCTCGCTCTTTTTAGAGATCATATGACCAAATACCTTTTTCTTGCATAAATAGCACTGGTGTGTGCCATGGGCAGCATTTTCCCCTTTGTTCAGCTCTTCTCTTTGTTCCACCATCCTGGCAACATTCTCAAAACAACTTTATTACTTTTGGGTCATGGATCTACTTTGAACAGGTAAGAGTAGACGATGAAGGACAAAATCTCTAACGTTGTATATGTAGCACAAGCTTTGTCACCTCCGGGGCAGCTTGCCTAAACTTTAGTAGTAAGACTCTATAACTTTTGTTTTTTTTACTCAATTTTTTTTTTACTCTATTTTTAAAACAGGGAATCTGACATTCCCCAATGGAAATCAATTACCATTGAAACACATGGACCTGGATGATTCTCACAAGGGAAAGTTTGAGGGAATGTTTTATAAATAGAGTAGAGGCAAATTCAATGGTGGACTGGTGTAGAAGAAGCCGGTGAAACTTTCCATTTATTAGCTTAAGCTTCTCCAAAGGACAGACATGATGACTACGTAAGACGCCGGCACTATATAAATACATGATGATGAAGATGATGATGATGAAATATTATATTTGGATGACCCAATCTTTTAAATATCAATGGACATCGTCACTACTTCCAACCGAATAATTTCAGCGGCCGAGCCTTACGTGTTTATCCGCCAACCGTCTAAGCGGCGTGTTAACCCATCAGGGAATTGGCGGCCACGCAGGGGTTAAGTGCTTGCTGGGGATTGATGGGAGCTGCCGCGGGAAGGCGTCGGGAGTTAAGTGAATAGATATATAACTGTACAGGATTATTACAGCAGGCTTTAAGCTAATTAAAACAAATTACCACAGAGACCGGCTGTTGATAAGCAAAAATCTCTTGTTCTGCTTAGACACTTCCCTGATTGAAGTCAAATTATCATTATAAAGATGGGAGTAGGAGGGGGGAGTGCAGGGGGGGTGAGGATGGGGGGGGGTAGGATGGAGACATGAGAGGCGCAGGGCTCCCCTGGTGCTTTATATTGGCTCGTATATAACACACTATTCCGATCCATAGCTGTTTATTTCAGCGTTGCATTATTACTCTTTAATTACGCCGGGTCGGCGCATCCTGGAGTATCCGCCATCATAGGGGCAGAGATAAGTGAGCTTTTAAAAATGATTTTATTGGTTGGAAAAGGGGAACATCCAATAGATGCTAATTATCTCCGCAAGGTGATTATTAGGGAGAGGAGAAAAAGAGGCATTTTTATAGGAGATAATATATTAATGGGTTATAAAAAGCATGCAGTGGTTAAATAAGCAAGGATAGCAGATGTATGGCATAAGTGAAAATTATCATGAACGTCTCCCAGCCCCAGAGTGCACATAACATATGTTAGATAACAGAGCCTCATAGTTCACAGGATTACATGAGTAGGGAAGGGTAGCTATTGTTAGGTTAAAGTGAATGTGTATTTAAAAATAAAACAAAAAAAAAAAAAAAATAAAAGTTTCCAATTATCAGGAAGACATAGTTTAGTAGACGACAAAAGGTGTAGATAGTCCAAAGGGTGGTATTATGCAAATAATGACTTACTGGATTTGTGGATGGTTCTGTATGGGTAACCCTCACCACAAAATTCTATCATGATTGACATCAACAATGAAAAGTAGGGAGGTGAAGGAATGGAAAGGATGGAGTCAAGCTAGACTCTTTATGTAAATATAAAAAACAAAAAAGTGAGCTATTTATTACAAATTTGTTAGGATTTATTACACATTTAAAATGACTTATTACAAATTTAATAGGATTTATAACAAATTTAATAAGATTTATTAAAAAATTAAATACATTTTAAGAATAATTCAATATTCCTCTTTTTTTTTTTAGAACTTTCTCCTGCAGTAATTTCTTTCTGCCACTAGATGTCCCTAGTCTTCTGGTTTGAATGACACCCAGTGATAGGAAGACATCCAGTGTGTGTGTAGGGTGTCACAGACCCGCCCCCTGAACCACTGGAAGAGATCTAGGATGAAGGGGCCTGTGTGTGTCACGTGACCAGCCTGGTAAGAATAAAAAATAGGAAGTGGGGGATTTTGTAAAGGGGAAGAAAAGGGGGAGATTTAGCATGTCTGTCTATATATATATAAAAAAATAAAATAATGAAATACATGGAATGCACTGGATGTTTTTCTTCTAAAAAAGTGAGTGTCTGGCTGGCCCTGGCTTCAATACATTCCAATATACTTACCTAAAACTAGTAGGTAACATGTGAAATCCAAGTTATAAAATGCAATTAGATGACAGCCAGGTGGTTTGTATTTTAGGAAGTAGTAATACGTGGCAACCTCGCTACCATTGAATCCACTGATGTCTTTCCTTTTCTGAAGGGGCTGCTCAAGAAACCAGAAAATCCTATTGTGAGTATTTCCAAGCTTTAGAAATGCTGTGGGATTCCACCATGTCCCTCAATGCTATAGTGCACTACTATAAAGTCCACGTATCCAAAATTTTGTAGGCATGGTATCCAGAATTTGGTCAATGGTGTTAATTATTTTCCTACGCGTTTTGCCTGAAAGGGCTTCCTAGGGGTCACAATAACATGCAATACATGCTAGGCTGTACAATGAAAGATGACAGTAATCAAGAAAGATATGGTGGATACACAGACTTTATGCTAGTACACTTATATAATGCCTAATATCAGCCTAAATCAGAATATCCCTGTATTGTTTTTTATCAATTTTGAGATTTCATTTTTTAACAAGTGTCTCAAGTAATTTTTATTTGCATGCCAATTTTTCTGATTGTTTAAAATTTGCCCCCACCCCACCAGCTCTAAGAAGCCAGGCAATCCTAGTTCATCATGTCCAATGCTGGATCAGCGGTCCTGCATTATATGTGATATAATTAGGTATAGGGGTGGAAACAAGACCATTCAGAGACCAGAAAAATGAGCAGTTTTGGGGTACCGGTCCTCAAAATCCAAACCAAATTAGAGAAAACTTTGAAATATACAGGTTTCCCCATTGTAGGGGCATTTTCTATAAAATTTTGGAATTCCCAAATATTGGCTTTAAGACCGGCTTAGCCCATAAACATTACCGCTCGTCTAAAATGATCTCCAGCAACGGCGGAATCTTCTGACTGCCGTGTTGTGTCTGTGGATGGTCTGTTTGCTTTTTTTTTTTGTTCCACTAGCGGAATTGTCCATACAACATGAAGCGGAATGTATTATTGTCACTTTTAATGCATCAAGAGCTTAAATTCTGGAAGGAAAAAACAGTTACAGAAGTCTACAGGGAAAATGTAGTATACAAAATGAAATATGCCTGTTTAACCACATGAGTGCTGGTTGGCCATTGTTTTATTATTCTCCTTCTGAGAAATTGGAGCCTTAATACTTTTCTTTTTGTAATTTTTTTTTAGTTCCTGGCATTGGCACGGTTAAGACCCCCTCTACCGTAGGACATCCCAACCTTGTTATCCAATGACAAGTTAATCCTTCCGTTGCCGAAGACAGTGGAGCAATACTGGCCCCTCCGGCTTCCGAAGGGTTAAAGGTCCTCGATGACAGTTCACCCTCCCCTCTCCCCGCACGCACACTCATACACTCTCCGGGTTCGGCTGACGCTTCCCTAACGCATCTCGTCCAGCCAAGCGCTTGACTGATCAATAACCGATTTAGTTGCTAATCTGCGGCTTTTCTGTAGCTGTCAGTGGGTGATATATGGGCTCTCACCCCACGGGTCACATAGAATACGGCTTCCGAGACACCCAATCAAAAGCACCCCCCTCAGCACCCTGGGCTATTTATGGCACCCAATTTGGTCTGAATAAAAAAGGGAGGGAGGGTTAACCCCTGGAAGAGCTGGAGATTCATATTTTTTTGTCTTGTCAGTCAAGGAAAGAGGTGCTGCAGTAGTGTGCGCTACGTGCCGTAAAGGGTTAATACGGTCAAGTCGATCTGTTGGACTGCAGAACCAGCATGGCCGTTCCAGATTCCTCTTGTTTGGGTAAAATAATCAATGAGGGGTCTTCCAAGAATGGTTCTCTGCACCTTGGGTGTCACATGTGAACTTGTAGTACTTACCTGGGCCGTGGCTCCATTGCTAGGTTGGGACATTGCAGTTTTGAAGAAAGATTCCCTGTGCACACTGGAGGGATTGTTTAGTGCAAGCAGCAATTGTTTCTTGAATTAGGTATTAAAAAAGCTTCAAAATAATTTCCAAATTATATTCATTTCAATAGAAAAGGGGTGTAAAAGTTCCCCAATGACTCCTCTCTCCTGCCTTCAATCCATTCCAGCTCTGCAGACGTATTTAGCATTTAACACTTCCAGAAGAGTCAGATGCCAGTGTGCCCCACCTGGTGTCCCGGGTCCAACCTCTGATCCCTACATCACTGATGGGACCTGATGTGATATAGGGGTAGAAGGATGGAACTATGGAAGACTATGGAGGGACAAAGGCATTTGACACTTCCGGAAATGTTGAATGTCAATGGTGAAATTAAAAAAAAAATAGGTGATGTGAGCAATCAGAGAGGAACTTTAAGATGACAGGGACACTTTAAACATATCACATCTAAAAATGCAAATTATGGCTCATTTACTGCCCGGATTTCACTTCTTATGCCCTATAAATTCACATTAGGGGCATTGTCCTCTTCTCCTCCTGTGTCACTGTCTGTATCTGTATGTCATTTGCAACCCCTGTTTTTTGTACAGCGCTGCGTATCATGTTGGTGCTATATAAATCCTGTTTATTATTATTATTAAAATTATTATTAATAATAATAATAATAATCATCATCATAATAATCATAAATTACCAATGAGAAAATCTATTTGAGCTAGACAGATGCTCCTAGAAATAAAAGGTGAATAGCTGATAATGTCATAAAATGTTTGCTGATGGGGATGATCAGAGTTCAGATTGGCTGATTTGATTGGAAAAAAATCATGTGATCAAGTGCCTAGGTCAGCACTGGAGGGATCCTGGACCAGTATATTCTCCAGGAAAGGACTTTTTTGTTTTTGCCATGCCAGAAAAACTGTAAAGAGAACATCTCCTGGGCAAACTAAGTTCATTATGCTCTAAAGCAGCGGTCCCCAACCTTTTTGGCCCCAGGGACCGGTTTCACGGAAGGAAATTTTTCTGAGGACCGCGTCTTCTCTTTTCTCTCTGTGCACCTCTGCTGCTTCAAAGCGATCACATGACATCTGACAGCCAATCGAGCTGCATGTCATGTGCTCGCATTGCTTGTACACAGACTACTGTGTACATTTACCGGCATCTCATACAAACACCGCTGCGGACCACTTCCGGTCCGCGGATGGTGGTTGGGTGCCGCTTCGTTTTCAATAATGGATCATGTACTCGCGGCCCACTGAAAACACCGCCGCGGACCGGTAGTGGGCCGCGGCCCGGTGGTTGGGGACCGCTGCTCTAAAGGGAATACAGTGCATCAGGGGCGGACATAGGAAGGTGCAAAGTGTGGCACTGCACAAGGGCCCTTAACGTAACAGGTGCCCACACAAAGGGCCCAAGTCAATTCTATGGGGGGAAGGGGAAGTCAGTTCTGCACGGGGACCCACTGTTGGCTACATCCGCCACTGTAGAGCATGTACTTACTGTGTACTTACCCCCCATCCTCAGCCAATCCTCCACCACCGGTATTTTTGATATTTGATTGACATCTCCAGTCAACCTGGTGGTGGATTTAGGTGAGTACCAGGTAATAAAAGTAAGACAGCAGCAAGGGTTAGAGGTGGGTTAACATGTACCCGGAGATGGGATATAAAACGTATCCAAACCCAAGAACAAAAATCCAATATATTGAAGACCTTCCAGTGCCTAGATTTGTTGCCAGCATTCATTTTGCTTTTTCAGGATTCTTTGTTTATATTCACCTGGTAATTCTGTATTTCTACACAACACTTCCTTTCCTAGGTGACAACACTCAATTACTATATCTATAACGGAACATCATTGCAAGCTAGGACAAGAAGTGATTCAGAAACACAGAATGCATACTCATCACATAGGATGGAGGAGTTCTGAAGTCCAATAAAAAAAAAGAACTGGAAACAATGTAACTGATAAAAACACAGAACGGGCAGTGAGCGCAGGAGGATATCTCCTCATAAGATCAGTCAGGATCAACAGGTATTTTATTGCATTTTCGAAGCATATATAACAAGGAACTTCCAATGGTATATTCAACAGACTAAATGTGAGCAAATAAGAGAAAATCATCATTAGGATCTACATACAGGTAGTCCCTGGGTTAAAGACATCCAACATACGAACGACTCCTAGATACGAACAGGGCTTCCCTGCTCCCTGGTGTGCAGGATGGAGGCTTGGATGGGGGGTATGTATGACTTGCAGAAGAAATCTTTTGCTAAACACAGCTGAGGTTGTGGGTGATCTTCAGAGCTGAGCTGATCTGTAGCATCTTGTAACTCTTTAATGACCAAGACAAACTCTGCAGCTGTTTCTTTTTGCATATCAAAGCACTGTTTGCTCCAGAAGTTAATTAATGTCTAGGCTCCATAAAGTTTCTTGCTTTTTTTCTTTTTTGCTTTGTTTCTGATTAACTCACAGTGAGGATTTTATACAGTAACTGACACCACGCTGCCTAATGTTAAGACAAACATCTGTCCTAATTGCTTTTATAAAAATAATGTACCTGTTTCGACTTACATACAAATTCAACTTCAGGACAAACTTTACAGTCCCTATCTCGTATGTACCCAGGGACTAACTGTAATGAATAGATCATGTTGATAATTCCAAAAAGACTGGTTCTCTTTACCATATTAATTACCTTTGGTCCTAACCAGACCTCTCCCGAGTTTCTCCGGATATCCAGCTTGTGCTATTTTTACATTAGTAAGAGAAGCAGATCTAATATTTTGCTCAAACAGAGTGAAAAGCAGCCTATGCATTATTTATGTACACTTTGGTTGGTTTCTAGAGGTGTCATTGGCAGCTTAGAGATGCTTACAGTGCAAAAATCCTCTATTCCATCAAAGTGAATGCATCTAAATTCAGATATATTTAATAGGATGGATGGAGACAGTAAGGAGCAGTAAGGACATAAAAGTGTAATTCGGGCCAGAGTAAAAACTTCTGAATACACTATGGGTGTATTCACCAGAAAGTTGTTTAAAGAGAACCTGTTATGTAGGGATTATGGGGGATGGCATTGCTGGCCCCTACTGACAATGCTTATTGCATGGCTGCCTTGCTGGTACTTTTTCTTCCATGCTTTATGCTTTTAAATGCTGCAAAATTGCCTGAGCTGACCATAGAGAGTCACAGGTTCCATATCATAACTTTACATTAACTGCTGCAATACTACTAAAGAGTTAGATCACTGCTCTACCAAATCTAGAGTTTATAGTGCATTACCAGTCTTTATTATTACTACACAGTATTTATATAGCACAATCATATTACACAGCTCTGTACAAAGTCTATAGCTATGTCATTAATGTAACCTAAGGTCAATTTTTAGGGGGAAGCCAATCAACCTGGCTGCATGTGGGAGGAAACCCACACAGACATGGGGAGAACCTGCAAACTCCATGCAGATAATGTCCTGACTGGGAATCCAACCTGGGACCTAGTGCTGCAAAGGCCAGAGAGCTAACCCCTGAGCCACCATGCTGCTTGTCTTAAAGGACAATTCCAGTATAGATACATAAAAAAAATGCCTAACCCACAAGTTCCCTAATATATTAATGGTGCTGAAATCAAGATTAAATTCCAACACTTCCAACTCAAAGTCCCACGTCATAGTCCCTTGGCTGTTCAAATTCCATATCTTATACTGCCCATTACAAGTTTTGGAATTTACCAGTTTATTGGTAAGGGTTGGGGCTTACTGTTGGAAGGGGCATGGCTAATATCAACTTGGGCATAAGTCATGGCTCTATGTACAACCCAGCCCTATGATCCAAGAAAACCTAACACAGTGATTGCTATGAAAACATCAGTGCTTGAAGGCATCGCAAAATATCTAAATCTTGGTACTATCTTACCAGTTCCAGAGAGTTCCAGAGATGTCTGCGCTGAGGGTTACAACATATCTCCAGGTACTTGGATGTTTCCATTTACAGCATTGTGTAGATGGTGGATCTCCAACCAACAGGGTAGCTTTTTTAGGTAACTCAATAATAATTGATGGCACAGCCAGGCATTCTCATTTACTTAACTTCTTTTATGCAAACAAACTATTGGACAATGTGAGAAGTTCAGAGGTCAAGGCCATGCGATGACATTGACAGACGTTCTTTGGAGCATAGTTCAGGTCCAAGGGTGACCTACTTGAGACCTTGAACAAGCCACTTCATCATTTTGTCTCCAGAGTTTAATGTCTATAGCCTGCCTAACAATACAGTCTGACAGCTCTTGACAAATTATCCATACAACACTCCCTTGTTAATGGTCAGAAGGTTTATTTTGAGGGGACCCTAGAAGCTCCTTTTGTTTTGTGAGACACCAAGTGTCAACAGGCCACCATTTCCATTCAAGAGGTAGAAACCAACATGGTGATTCCAATGGTGGATTCCAAGATATACCATCCTTTCACTCTCCCTTCTTTCCTTGACTTTCCTACTTGTTCTTATACCACCTTGCATATACTTAGATATGGAACACATGTGACTCTATCCTCCCATGATGCACCTCACTAGTCACCAAGCCTGAGCACCGTCACATAGAAGTGGATGGTCCTCAGTCCTGTGCTCTTGTATCATCGATCATTGGATCAGGTCTTTGCACCTCTCTTTCCACCTCTCCAAGTCATGCTGGTTAAACCCCCGAGGTCTCTTCCATGATACAGACTCCATTCCAAAATGTGTGTCTCTTGTTGTAACCTCTACATACTTCATTCCACCCCCATCTGGTATGGTAGAGCAAGGCAATGCCTTATTGATAGCTGGAGGGCCTAATTTACAATATGGTGTCCTAATAAAGAATTGTGTGCACAGCAGGTGTGCAATATACCTGCCTTTTTATCAGCTTAATAATCACATAACACCAGATTGTACGTATGACGAGGATCTCATGAACCATGTGGCTGTTTTTATCTATAAAAACAGCTATTATTTTGCTGGAGCCAATGCGATCACTAACAATTGCCAGCTGGTATGGATTCCCCAGGAGATAGTCCCAGGCGCTCAGAACTGCTCCCTGAAAATGTCTGGCATTACATACCCAATGTTCCCCCCAGACCCTTTTAGCTGGGCGCACCACCTGGCACTTTTCAGTAACCACCCTGCTGTTTTTGGGTTACTAAAAAGTTCGGTCATAATACAGGACTTCCCCCCCACCCACAACTACTTCTAACCCAACTTCCAGGGAAAACACTGATAAATAATTCCATCAGATTTTGCCCTCTCCATTAGGATGATGGCGATACACTTTACTGTTCAAGCTATTTAAATCTAATTCAAGAACATACCTAATTTTATATGGATTTTGGGTCGTCTTTTTATTGTTTCGTTTGGGTGATCTAAAGAAGATTGTACTGCGAATATACACTAAGGATGTATGGTGGTTTTTGCTCCACTAAACAACTTAGCATTGCAGTTGCCACCATTACTGGATGCCATATTGTTTGGGTTGTCCATGTAGGCCCACCATGCCATTGTTTTGGTAAATGATGCCCATAATAATTGTAGACAGACTGTACAATCTCCTTTGGACCTGCCAACATCTATGGCTTGCGTGAATGGGTACACATTGTTTCTTAAAGTGGGTCCTCCTATATATATTATATATAATATTACTCTTGAAGATCTAAATCACAACTAGGGCTTGGTATACTAAATAACAGTTTCTCCATTTGCAAATATGCTCCCCAAAACATGAGAAGTTAGCACCTTTATGCCCCTTTTAGACCTGCGGTTAAAAACTGCCACTTTTAGCCACTTATAGCCCCCCTATTCAATATTGAACAGTTTAGCCCATTGGTTGTTTTGTTAACTGCAGTTCAACTGCAATCACTATCCTATGCACTTGGGGCAGTTATGGTTTGCAATGGTTCACTATTTTTATGAAGTTGATGGACAAGGAGAAAATTCTGAGCCATCTCAGTCCTCCAGCAGCAACCACAACCACTTTCCAACCTTAATGAGCTCTGATTGAAGACAGTTGCATTCGAGGCAATAGTAGTAGTGGCCACTCAAGGGCAGCCAGAGACAATATGTTGCATTCAGCAATTGTGGCCACAATCCACCACAACTGCACCTGCAACCAAGTGACTCCGTACTGCTCTTATTCAGTTGAATAGGGGTAGTTGGGAGAGTGGTTGAGCCTGTGGTAGACCATTGCAGTCAACTACAAACAGGTCAGTACTCAACAGTAAATAGATCTCATCAGACCTGAGACCAAGGACTCTTGGCCAAAGATCTCGAGCCAGTGGCCCTGTAACTATCAATGCCCCCTGGTACCAACTCTTCTTCACTCTGTCCAAAGACAAAATACAAAAATGTTTTTGCTGGCGTTCCATTTCAATAATTCATACTGGAGAATTTTTACAACCTATTGTTTTTAATCCAGGTCAACATTCTCCTTTAAGGGCATTATGTGGAGACATGGGACCGGCTGTCAGCTCTTCAGGCAAGTGTCCAACAAGTGTTACGTAACTTTCCTGTGACTAGATGACAGATGGCTTTCATAATACGTCTAATCTCTTCTGATTGAATGTTTGCTGGCGGCAACATGAAACCGAGGAGCACGAGACACACATGATGCTGAGAAGGCAGCCTCAAACCTTCGCTGCACCTCTCTGAAATTTTTATGACCGTGGAACGGCAGTTGTCTTTCTGCGCATTTCATTATTTGAAGAACAAAGATAGCTAAAAATATCTAAACGTTTAATAATGACCAATAACGAATTGTATTATCTAAATAGGAGAATTTTATTTTTTTAGTACCAAAAAGAAGGTTTAATATTTGGAAAATATGAAGGGGCATAAGTATAATCTAAACCAAATTTAAATCACAGCTGTAAACCATTGAGACTGTTGTACTGAAATGCAAATGGTAATAAAAGAGAACCTGTGTGATGTATTCTGAATTGAAGTAGATGTAAACCCTCAATGAATGACATTTACCAAAAAACATATATTTACATTTTACACTTTACATATATATATATATATATATATATATATATATATATATATATATATATATATTGTATCTTAGTTCTGATCTCTTTGCAACAGCTTCCTGAATCTATAGTTAGGCTTTAGGTTTAAGGGGGGATATGATCACCCTGTATAAATATATAAATGGTCCATATAGAGAACTCTCTTCCCAAATATTCACTTTAAGATCATTACAAAGAACACGAGGTCACTTTTTGCATCTGGAGGAAAAGAAGTTTAAGCTCCAGATAAGGAAGGGATTCTTCACTGTACGGTCTGTGAAAATGTGGAATCGTCTCCCTCAGGAAGTAGTTTCAGCAACTACTATAGATTGCTTTAGGATAAAATCTGGATGTTTTTCTAGAAGCACAGAATATAACTGGGAATTAAGGCTTTAAAGTAAAAATAACAGTCACTGTTGATCCAGGGAACATCCGACTGCCTCATGGAATAAGGATGGAATTTTTTTCCCCTGTTGAAGCAAATTGTACCAGGGTTTTTTTTTTGCTTTTTATATTTTATATCTGGGATATGTTTATTTCCCTAGTGGTTGAACATGTTGGACTTATGTCTTTTTTGAACCTGTCCTACTATTTAACCATGTATGTGCCGCATGCTAACCAATATGTGTGTAATATTTCCAGTCTGTTATTACTTCTTAAAGGGATCAGATTCTCCCCAATAAAATCATGCAAGCTGACACTGCCTTGCAAATCCTGGAGCCTTTGCAGTTTTTTGGTTGTGTTCACAAATGTCTGAAACTATTGTAGTAGTATACAGCAAACCGGGGTGCACCTAGGCCATTTCATCTTGGGCGCTAAAGGCTTTTTCCCCAGCTGGACAAGATGCATAGTTTTGCACTATTTCTAACTTTTGCAAGTTTTTTTTTTTTAACAAATGCTGCAGATGTACTACCTGTGTGTGCTTAGTAACTAGTTGTGCCTATCAGTAGCTCTTGCAGGCCTTTGTATTATGCATGACACTTTTATGGAGGTAGTTGTATTGTATGTGACAGGCAGCGGTTACAGAACGCTTTACAGGAAGCCGCTGTGCTAATAATGAACCAATAACTGTATCTGAACCTCTACACTCCCTTGCTGCTTTTACTGGAGCTCAGCCATCAATATTAATTCTTATTTTATAAACAAGGATAAGAGTTAATTAGTTACCTAACAGAAATAATACAAGGCATGACAGAGATTTATCTGATTGTCTGAGACGGAGAAAGTGAGTAGGAGGAGAGACAAGGGCTGGGAACTGGGATGAAAGAGAAAGAAAAGAGAAAGACAGCAAAGGGAAGACCAGGAGTGATGGAGGGAGACAGGTGATTGAGAGGAGAAGAATGGAAAGAGAGAGTGTACATGGGTAGGGGAGAGGGATGGAGACAGATGAGAAGACTGAGCGAAGAAGAATACCTAGAGAAATAATACAAAAAGCGGAGGGGAATGGAAAGAGGGATGAGAAAAAAGATAAAGAATGAAAGAAAAAATGTAGAGAATAATACACCACGGAATTCTAAACCTATGTAATCTCTAAAGATTATACATTCCATTTATTGTTTAAACTTCTGATTATCATTATTAGGTTCTTTGCTGTGTACTATCTATGCATTACATATTTTTTTTTAATTTTGAAGTCAAAATAGTCTATCTGTATACACTATCCTTTATTATGTCATTTCTGTACAATCATATCTATTTAGTTGCATAACGTTTCCAATGTATTGGTTTATAATTTCTTCGTAGTCCCTATGGTGTTGTTTCATAATCCCCTGATGAAGCCCCATGCGGGTGAAACGTGTCGGGAAAGAGACGTATCATAATATCCTTGTTAAAACTCACCAGCATTTGGGTTTTCCTAAATTTATGCAACCTTTTGAATTTGTTTTACTGTACGATTTAGGATCTTCTATGTTTACATTTTAATTTTGCTTAGTTGGTAATAAAATTGTTTTACATGTTTACAAAACATTTTAATAATGTTTTTACAATCGGTGCCTTAAAAAGAGCCTTCTTCATCTTCTTCTCTTCAGTCTATCTTCTTTCTTGCTTAAAGAATGAAAGAAGTTTAAAGAGAAATGAAATAAAACAGGAAGAGTAAAGAAAGGAGACCGATAAAAAAGAGATGAGAAAGATAGAGAGAAAGAAACAGAGTACAAAAGAGAGAGGGAGGGTGGAGACAGGTGAGAGTGAGAGGAAGAAGAATAGAAAACTGAGAAAAGAATAATAAAGAGAGAGGCAAAAAATGGAACGAGACAGGTGAGAGGAGAATGAGAGGAGAAGAATGGAGAACAAGAGTGCACATGCAAAGGGAAAAGAGATGGAAAAAATGAGAGGGAGAGGAGAAAGGAAGAGTAAAGAAAAGACTGATGAGAGATAAGAACGAATGACAATAGAATGGAGAGATAGAAACAATTGACAATAGAATGGAGAGATATAGAGTACAAGAGGGAAAGAGAGGGGTAGAGATGGGTGAGAGTGATATAGAAAATATGAAAGAAGAGAAAAAGAGAAGGAGAGAGTAAAAGAGGAAGAATGAAAGAAGGGGACAGGTAAGAGGGAAAGAAGAGAGAATGAGTGAAAGAAGAAGGAGAGATTATAATAAGAGGCATAAAGGAGAAAAAGGTGAGAGGGAAATGAACAAAAAAGATGTAGAAAAGCAGAATAGGGAGTGAGATTGCAAGACGGATGGAGAATGAGACAGAAAATATGAGAAATACAAGAGTGTGAAAGGAGAAATAACGGATGGCATTGGGTGATTGGGAGAGGAGTAAGATATAGTGGTACAGGATAGAGAGGCATACTAGAAACAAAAAGAAGGAAAAATATATAGATAAGTGATAGTGAGAGTGGAAAGGAGAAATTTAATTTAATTTCCCTATATAATTTACAGCGCTGCGTAATATGTTGGCGCTAAATAAATCCTGTTTATTAATAATAATAATAATAATAATAAAGTTTAATAAAAAGGAGAAGAATAAAGTGAGTGAAAGGGATACTACAAAAAAAAAAGAATAAAATAGAAAGGTGATAGCAAGAGCAGAAAGATGGAGCAAAGGAGAGAGAAGAGGTGATAGGTAAAGATGGGTTTGGCAGACTTGTGCATTGTACTGCGTAGCCCATAGGTCAACCATGGTGTGTTTGGGTGCCATTCAGAATGAACAAATAAATGGAATGGCACTGCAGAATAAAATTTAGAATGAATGGCACCATAACACTGTATACCACCATGAATGAATAACACCATAACACACACAATGTCTATTTCAAACATTTCTAGTGATTCAGTACTGGAGGCAGTAATTCTTCCTGAGGTTGCAAGGCGTTCCTTGAGAAATGGGTAATTTGAGGTCATTTTAATGGATATAAATGATATTTAAGCTGTAAGTGTAACATTAATCCCAATATCCAACATAAGAGACATTGTTTTTAATGATCACCACACCAATGTACTGTGAGCTGTGGATATAGTAATTACAGAAGGAGTTCCCTAAGACCTAAAATGTAGTCTAAGGGTTCCCCCATGTTAAAACGTTCGGGAAACACTGGTATAGATCCTATAGGAATGACCCAAAATCCCAGTGGGTCCCTGTGCACCTGGCACAGTCTTTCATTGGTACCTCAATACATTGTCCCATGAACAAAGCCTAGAGGATCAATTATACCCAAGACAAAAACCAAACAACCAAGATATGAGTAGGAGTTGAGTTTGTCAAACCAAAAGGAAGGATCAATATGGAAAAAAAATTGGAAAAAAGCATCTGAATGGGAAGGAGAAAGCAGAGACAGACATAGTGAAGGGGGAGAGGAGGGGTAATAAAGATAAATAGGCAATGCTAAAGGTTAAACCAAGCAGACAGAGTGCACCCAGAGTGAGATGGATTGGGGAACTGGAAGAGAGTGGCTGCTGCAATAGAGTCATCTCTTCTGCGCTTGTGACACAGGACCCGACCTTATGTCCTCTTTTGACCTGTGACCCAGAACAATCCTCTGGCTGTTATCTTATTTGGGGGCAGCAATTCTGAATGGGGACACTTGGTGGAGCTGTAATATCCTTCATGTTACAGTATTAGAAGTTCATCTGATTTATCTTTCCAATCTGACATTTTTTAGAACATAGAGATTCTTTTGCAAGCTAAAGGCAAAAGGCCCAATTTTTGCAACAAGTAAACAATAAAAGAAGAAGAGCTGTTGCTAAAAATCACACTTTGTGTTAATCAACAGGACTCATTTTTAAATCATGCGATTGTCTTGTAAAGTTTTTCTTCTAATTTATATTTAGGATTTTTAAGGTACCTAGAAATAACATTATGTATAAAATGTCAACGATTATTTCTTTACATAAGGCATGAGGCATACCTATATAAAGATCTGAATAAGACTACTAAATGGTGTATTCTGAGTGGGGAAATCTTCTCCAATTGATCAATAAGTATAATCAAAAATTTGGTGCTCACATACTAACTAGTGATTAAGGATCTTGATTCATATGATGAATTTGGGATGATTCTAAATGAACTTATGCAGTCACTTTTATTTATTGATGTGAAAAGTACTT
Organism: Pyxicephalus adspersus; assembly: GCF_032062135.1. Taxonomy (NCBI): domain Eukaryota; kingdom Metazoa; phylum Chordata; class Amphibia; order Anura; family Pyxicephalidae; genus Pyxicephalus; species Pyxicephalus adspersus. The sequence goes on from NC_092868.1 coordinate 10,448,219, forward strand.
TATTATTACAAGTTACAGAGAAAATAAAGAAGGATTTTGATGTCATTTTCAAGGTCCTTCTGAAGAAGCCTTGTACGACAGAAACATGTACTCATAAGAATATGGTATAGGATATAGGCTGATGTATTTTCATTAATAAATTGTTGAAATTATGTTTTTAACAAAGAGAGTGATTGTACATTATACCTAAAACTTTTATTTATTTATTATTTTTGTGACTAATGAAATGTTGAAATTATATGTTATGTCTAGGTTCCTTAAAAATCCTAAATATAAATTAGAAGAGAAACTTTACAAGATGAAATAGGGATGTGGTACCAGAACTATGTCTCCCACATATATATATATATATATATATATATATTATATTATATCTCACACACACATATATATATATATATATATATATATATATATATATATATATATAAATATATATATATATATATTATATCATAACTATATTATATATATATATCATAAAATAATTTAAAATTTTTGTATAAAAAGTGCCTCTTTTTATGATGGGAGTGACAAAAGTATTGCCTTTGAGTTTCCATTACAAATTTATCTGGCTATCAAGAGCATTGTGGATGTTTAGATCATTAGAGACTAGAGGGAAGGTATTGCTTTCAATCACATTGTGTCTTGTACATTGTAGTCAAGTAATAGGATTAGCAATCGCCATATGGCACAACCAAGTGGGATGTAATATGCAATGATTTAATAGGAAAGAACATAAACAATTGTATGTTAAAAAGATGATTTTTTCCCCTACCTTACCAGTATAAAACACACAAGTTTAATACAAACCCTTCTGTTAATTCCTAAAGGGTGCCCATCCTCTGTCTAAACATCATATATAATTGCTATGGTAGAACTGATCATGTGATTACAGGCAGAAGACCCTCCGACTCAATAGGACCCATAAGTGCTGAGATTGTGTAAAATATTTGCAATGTATTTATTGATGATCATTGGAAGATTCTTTCTTAGCAAAACTTTAAATGTACAATATATCTACCTAATTCTTAACAAAACTATGCAAAGGGTAATGCTGATGCATCTACAACTACAAAGCTGTTTTTAAATAAGAATGATATCTTATTCTCCATAACATGGTTTGCTTTCAGCCAATCAAAAACCTTAAAAAAACTGTACTTTTTTAATGCAGAGAAAAGCAACAGGTTCACTTTAAAGTGGACTTAAAGTCAAAGAAACAAAAATTCACCAGTAGGTAGAGGTAACTCAGAAAATAGATCTGCGATTTGGCTCATTGTGTACTCTGTACGGTGCATGCCCAGGTTATTGTAGGGCACAGTTCTGTGTGTGGTAGTGCGGGTGTGGGGCAGAGCCACCCACTGGAGACAATATAACTTCTGCGTCACATCATCTGTGGCCATCCAATGCTTGAAAGGAATCGCCATCTTCTTGGAAGTCTACCGTGGAGCTGATGGCGAAGATAAAGACCTCCAAGGACCAAGTTCTGGACTTGTCATTGCAGCCAGTGTGCAATAATTGGAATTTTGGTGGAGGCATACCACCGACCGAAAGGTATAATTTCTTCTTAACTCCTTGTCACGCCAATCATTGACCAGTAGCAAATCAAGTCCTGAAGAGCAGAAGAGCATGTGACTCCTACCCCTGGCTCTTTCACATGGTGGTAAGTGAACTACTTTAGCATGGGGCGCCACCCAGTGGTCCGGCCCATGGGAAAATTTTGCTTGTCCGTGGCTCCGAGCCCCCCAGCGAGGTCCGGACAAAGAGCCAGAGCTGCTTACCATGTCTCCCGTACTGATCACAGCCTCAGGGCAGTGGGTGGGTTGAGTCTCTGGGTGGGTTCTGGTATCATGACGTCACTCTCGGGGAAGTTTCTTCCCCTTTGAGTGACACACGGCTCCCCATGCATGTCCGGTCCGTAGTCCGTAAGTTTAGTGGTCTGTAGGTCTGAAAAGGTTGGCGACCACTGAACTATAGTACTGTGCAATCCCATAATAAAGGGGTTTGGAGATTACATATGGCTTTTGTTGCCCTAAAGAGTGGTCGGAGGGCCTAAAAAAAGCTAAGGAGGTGCTGCTGGGGCAGAAAGAAACTTTGTCCTACATAATTATGCGTAAGTTTTCTGCAAATGAGTTCCCAACCACACAACAAGATGGTACTGGGCATTGCATTCATAAAGAATGTGATAGGAGAGGTAGGAACATCTGAGAACAACCCTGTGCTAAAAAAAACAAAGTTGGACTTGAGCAGACCACAGCACTCCCAGAGAGGTGACCCCACCATTGGATTCCCCAAGAAACCATCGGCTATTTCAGGTCACCGGACATTATGGTCAGTATTATATTGGATGAATTGGCCTTCTATTTGCTTGTTTTACAATCTTACATTCTATTGCTTTTAGATAAGATTGGAGTTCTGCTTTATAACAGTGCTGACAGACAATCCAGACAAGTGGCAGCTGAAGTAGAGAAACCATTTTAATATCTACTCATTGCCTTGTCTGTTATTCCAACCTACATGTGAAATATTTGCTGCAAATATAAATCACATTTCTACATGCGGTTTCACTCTAAGAGGTTTGATCGGAGCAAATTTATCACAACTCCTTCTGAATAAATACATTTCAACGGAGCGAGAGGGAGGGCGGGAGAGACAGCGGGCACCACGACAGTGCTGGGTACCTCTGGCTTCTGTATGGCAGAGATGTTGGGGTTTGTCCTTTTTTTACCAGCTGAAGGTCGGCAGGGCACACACTTGATGCCACTTGGCTGTAATCATGTTTATTAAAAATTCTACATGTAACAAACATGATATGTATTCTACGTAGACATAAAACACTACAACTCCCAGCATGACTTGGCCATGACCTGGTAAAGCCTTTTTCATCATTTCTACCCTAGAGGAACTCTAAAAATATTCCTAATGTCTTAACCGCTGAAAACCTTCCTTTCCTTGGTAGCCGATAGGGAAGATCCCCCTTATAATGATAGCACGTAAAGAAGTACCCCCTTACATTGGTAATCAATAGGAAAGTGACCCCTTACATTATTAGTAAAGAACAAAGTGCCCCCTTACATTGGTAATCATTGATAGTAGGGATGGAAGTAGCCCCTTACATTGGTAATCAATAGGAAAGTGCCCCCTTACGTTACTAGTAAAGAATGAAGTGCCCCCTTACATTGATAGTAGGGATGGAAGTGCCCCCTTACATTGGTAGTCAATGGGGACATGTCCCCTTACATTGGTAGTCAATAGGGAAGGGCCCCCTTACATTGATATTAGGGATGGAATGCCCCCTTACATTGCCAATCAATAGGGAATGCTCCCTTACATTATTAGTAAGGATGGAAGTGTCCCCTAAAGCCGCATACACACGTGTAATAATAGTCATTTGAAATATTCTTTCACAATCCTTTCCAACGTCTAGCACTGCAGGATGCATGAATGAGCTCTGTTCATACAGCACTGTTCTGCTCTATGCAAAGGGGAGGGGGAACGATGGAGCGGCACCCTGCTGTGCTCTCTCCTCCTTCCCTTGCATTAGGATCGTTAGTCGTCCGTGGATCCGCTAGGACGGTTGTTTAAATGATGGACGACTGGCGCTGTACACAGGCTAGATTTTCATCCGATTTTCACCCTGAGCTGTTTATCGGGCAAGAACCATTGGACGTGTGTATGTAGCTTTACATTGGTAGTCAATAGGTAAGTGCCCCTTTACAGTAGAGGTAGGTGGAGAGGATCCCCTTTAATTGGTCTTCAGTGATGAAGGACTCACTCATCAGCTCATTACATCAGCTTACACCAGACACCCATTCCTTTCTTCTAGTGACAACACATTTAAGTGATGACAGAGCCAAGGGAAAGTCATTAAAAGCAGACAGTACAGTCAGCATTAAACAAAACATTTTGGTTATACTATTCCAAGGTACCATCTAATAATATTGGTGGATGAAAAAACAACAAAGACAGAGATTTAAGCAGGGTTTTTCGGCACAAACGATGTATTCAACATACATTAACAAAATTTGTAATAGGGTTTGTACATTAAAAAATACCACTGTACACAACTAGTGGTCAGGTATAATCATTGCAGTCATATGGTTACTTAATGTAATAAACAGTAATCAAAGGTTGGTTTGAGCCACCTTATTATCCTTGGGGTTCAACCACAGACAAAGTGATTTTTTCACTAGACATATAACAGCTATCAATTTATATATTGTTGACCATATACAATGTTTGATCATCGAAGCATGTTGTTGGATATACTCGACGCGTTTCGCCAGATACGGCTTCTTCAGGAGTATTGACAGCATGCGTAAATTGTCTGTGTCAATTGCATGTAGACCAGTAGATAATGTTTAAATTAGAATTTATAATGACTCATATGAATATTATGTTGTAGATATACACATTCCCAATTAATGTGCTCTCTATAGCATGATGACCTATGTTGTTTAGAGCGCACATTGATGTCCCACTATATATATATTGGTTATTAATTGATTAATAACAAGCAGGTTTTAGGCCAATATACATGGATGTCAGACAGTAATTAATCCAGAAATATTCACACTTACATGGATTTGTGGAACAAAAGTGGATGGTTTGAAGTTGTATGCTGTATGTATGTTGTATGTATGTATGTATGTTGATCTATTGAATAATGAGGGTAGGCACGTTATTGTTCTATTTACAGTCACTGTGATATACCACCACCATTGCCATATCAATATTGGTGGATGGACCACTCCAGCATGCCTTAAGTTTGCTTTGATTGCCTATGGCCTTGGTGAATCAGAGGCATTCAATTTTTTTCAGGAAAAGTCATGCAATATGCCATAACCTATACAACCAGATTAGGCTTCTGATTAAGTCAGAACAATCAAAGATGAACTCTGATTGCTTCCTGGGTTAGTTCACCTTGTTCTTTGGCTTCATCTACTGTATCACAAATATTGATATTTCTGGTACACGCTGACATACTCTTTCCATTAATCTCATTGTACAGGGATTTTTGGTTGTTTCAAATATATTTCATCATAAAAATACTTTGCTTTCTATTTCTGCTGGAGGTTTTGGGTTCTTTATAAATGTTCCATTAAGGAATCCAAAATGTACAAACGTTGGAAACCATTTATTGAACCAAAATAAACCTTCTACAACATTGCAAATTATATATTAGATTTATTTAGAGTGTCCTCTTATCTCTATACTAGTAATGGATTTGACATTTCCTATTTTATTAAATAATCATTTATGCTCTTTGTATACACATAGGTTAAACTACAATTAAACTTTCAGTTGAAATCACCTGAATATCTTCTGGTTGCATCAAAACAAAAGGGGTACACAACCACAGTTTGAAGAGTAAAGTTTGTCCCCTGCCAGCAAGCTGTATGGGAGTTCTCTGCGTGGAAGCAGTGGTCTCTCTGCATATGACTGGCATGCCCTCTGCTGGATCAAACCTATAACAGTCTGCAATCAGGGAAGCTCCTATTTTATATTAGTGTTTCCTGACCTTTTTAACATGTGGGAACCCTTGATATAACTGGGGACCCCTGCTATAACTACTATATATATATATATACAGTATATTAGTATGGTGGTCAGTAAGAAGAATGCCTCCTACATTACCAGCCAGTGGGAATAATGTCACCCTTACAGATCCCCAATCATTGGCTTCACTTAAACTGACCTGAGAGGCACAAACTGTTCCTTGCCCAAGGAACCCCTAGCAATCTCTGGAGGTACCCCTGTTGAGAAAAATTTGCTCACGCTTAAATGAAATGTTAAATTGCCTTGTGTATATTTTCTTAATATGCTAAAAAAAATTTTATTCAATAATTAATATTGCAAAATAAAATGTATTAGTTATTTTTTTTGTGTTTAGATCTGCCATTCCTAGCCAGGGTTCCATGGAATCCCAAGGTTCCTTCAGAGGTTGCTCGATGTTCCTTGAACTGTGACAAATCAACCCCCTCATTTGATGCCTGAATATTTCTGGGGCCAACACCACTTCGTAGATCTAGCTGCATGATTCTAATGATATTTAGCTGTCTATAAAAGTGTTATTATACCAATGGGGCATTTGTTTCATTAGCCACAAGTTTAAGAGGCTTTTCCCCACTGATCCCCAATACATTTGGTTTTAACAAGATTTCCCGAAACCGGAATATTATTTCAAAAGTTCCTTGACAACTGAAAATGATTTCAAGGGTTCCTCAGTGGTAAAGATGTTGAAAAGGATAGTTTATGTTATCCACCTAAAGCCTGATGTTTACAGGTATCAATAGTTCAAACTGAATTTACACACAGAATTGATGGGGTCGTGGCATTGCCTAATTTGTCAGTGGATGGCTTCAATGGTGGACTTAGCCAAAAGTGGGCTACTGTGCAGAAATGACTTGGCCCCCCTGTTGCCTCCTTGTTGCCTGAGAAGGTTCCAGAGCCTTGGTGCAGCTGCAGTTTCCCTTCCTATATCCGCCCCTGGCTGGCTCTGTCCAAGGGTTTATTCTGATAACACCAGCCTTTTAGCAAGCAGCCACTAGTGTACACAGTTAGCTAGCCCGCATAGCTCTAGGAAACCCTTGTCTTGTATCAATCACATATGTCCAAACAAAAGAAGAAAATTAACACAAAATTATTACAACTTCCACTTAAAAGACAACTTTCTAACTCCCTAACCTTATCTAATCTTTACACCCCCATTTAAGGGGTTACTGCCATAGTCCGAAAGTGGGATCTCCTCCATTGTTGGTTCTCCAATTCGACCTTACAGTGAGTCCCCATAGGCTTAAATGGAGCCAAACCCACTAGTAAATGAATATGGCCCTATTCATATGTATAGGGGCTTACTTTATGGATGTGTCCAGAACAAGTATTGAGTTTGGGGCACAGATGGGTATAGGCCAGGAGGGGACAGCTGCTGTCAGGAAGATGTAAATTGTGGAAGTAATCAACTCAATTGTGGTTTCCATAAAGGTAAAGAGAACCGGTCACTTTGCAAATTTATTTGTGCTATTCGATAGATCAAGGCACATAAAGACGAGTGGCAACAGAAGTAACAGAATATAGGTCTCAGCCAAAGTAAGGATGTGGTGATGGGGCACTGATAGGTATATATCCATTGCTGGGGAGGGGGTATTACCTGGCACTGTCAATTTCCCTGGTTTGGCAAACAACAATGTATCTTAGTAAATTGATTGATTTTCTGAATTTCCTATATTTGTAGCATTTCCTGGCCAGCATTAGCACTTTGCTGATTGATCCGTATTGTTCCCAGGAACTGCTCTCAACAAAACATATCAAACCATACATCACTGACATTTACTATTATTTGGTGGTCTGATCCCCATTCAGTAGAACAGAACAAATACAGAGGAGTGCACAACGGAGGTATCAAAGTGATAAAAGGAAACACAAGGTTTCTGTTTGAGGTTCAAATGTAATAAAATACAGGTTTGTGTTAAAAGAGAAAACAGTTGATGGGAACATCTACAGAGCAAATGAAATGGTTGTGCTGTAGTTTCAGACAGGTCAGGAGATAAACTGTTGGGGGCAGATAGCAGCAATCTGACACCTCCCGGACAAATTTATTATGTGACCTGATTCTACCTCTCCATGAAGCTGCCTATCACACCGGAGGAGGCTTCAGGTACCCATAGACATTCTTTGATTGTTGACCAAATCTGGGAACTTTAGTACGATGCAACATATAAGAAAATAAAAAATTGAAACTCAAGCAAGCATGTAGTCAAAAATGTCCAAAAAATTGTGTATCAGATTCATAGCAGAACACAGTCATTTTTTGTTTTGTTATTTGTTTAAGATTTCTACATAACAGAGGGACCCATTGGAACAATTTTCAAGTTTAAAAAAATAACCCTAGCATTGAAAACCCATATATGAAGAAACCCCAGCATGGGTGGCAATCTTGGAGACCTACCTAAGGAGTTTGGTCCATAAAATAGTTGCACAATCAATGATGGCAGCATTGAAGTCACGAATAAAGAAAGCCCAGCAAAGATGGCCATCCCAAAGATCTAACGAAGGAGTCTGGTCCATAAGATAGCTGCACAATCACTTATTGCAGCAATGAAGTCATGAGTGAGGAAAGACCAACAAATGTAGCCATTCCGGAGACCTACCTAGGGTGTTTGATTCATAAGATAGTTACATGGCCAATGATGGCAGTATTGAAGTCAGAATGAAGAAAGCCCAGCAAGAGTGGCCATCCTGGAGACCTACCTAAGGAGTTTGGTCTATAAAATAGTTGCACGATCAATGATGGCAGCATTGAGATCATGAATGAAGAAAGACCAACACAGGTGGCCATCAGAAGATCTACCTAGGGTGTTTAATTTATAAGATAGTTACTTGGTCAATGATGGCGGCATTGTAGTCAGAATGAAGAAAGACCAACGGAGGTTGCCATTCCTGAGATCTACCTAGGGAGTTTGGTCTATAATATAGTTGCATGGTCAATGATTGTGGCATTGTAGTCAGAATAAAAAAAGCTTAGCACGGGTGGCCATCCTGGAGACCTACCTAAGGATTTCGGTACATAAGATGGTTGCATGGTCAATGACGGCAGCATTGAAGTCATGAATGAGGAAAGACCAACTCACGTAGCCATCCTGGAGACCTACCCAGGGTATTTGATTCATAAGATAGTTACATGGTCAATGATAGCAGCATTGAATTCCGAATGAGGTAAGCCCAGCACGGGTGGCCATCCTGGAGACCTACCCAAGGAGTTTGGTCTATAAGATAGTTGCATGGTCAATGACGGCAGCATTGAAGTCAGAATGAAGAAAGACCAACACAGGTGGCCATCCCGGAGATCTACCTAAGGAGTTTGGTCCATAAGATAGTTGCACGGGTAATGATGGCAGCATTGAAGTCATGAATGAAGTAGGACCAACATAGGTGGCCATCCTGGAGACCAACCTAAGAAACATGGTCCATAACAGTGTTTACATGATCAATGCTGGCAGCATTGAAGTCATAAACGAACAACCATCATGGGGACCTACCTAAGGAGTTTGGTCCATAAGATATTTACATGGTCAATGGAGGCAGCATTGTAGTCAGAATGATGAAAGACCAACACAGGTGGCCCTCCAGGAGACCTACCTAAAATGTATTTTTTTTAAGAAGGTGTATGGCCAACAGTAGCTGTACCACTGTATAGCTAAAATAAACTTTTCTCAACTTTTAATTCAGGGAAAGAACACCCTTCACTGATCCAAATTAACCTGTGCTGAGCTACACTGTTTCTGTCACAGCTCAAACTCTGAGAGCACCATTGGAGTAGCATGGGAATGTGGCAAAGAAGAGTACACTGGTCAACCAAAACCTTACAACCACCTGCAAAATATTGTGTAGGTCCCATAAAAGTAGCTTTGAGCCTTGGAGGCCTGGATTCCGCAGGACCACTGCAGGTGTCTTGTGGTGGGACGTTAGCAGCTGATCCTTTAGGACAAAGTCCGTCTGCCAGTCCTACTTCTTTCCACCTCCACATACACAAAATCCCTCTTCATCTCTCCACCCTCCTTATCTTGATTACCCTTCTTCGTCTCTTCCTCATGTCCAACACCCCTTCTTATCTTCATCACCCTTCTTCATTTTCTCCCCAATACTCATCTCAGTTGCCCTGTTTCATCTCTCCCCCTCTCCATGTCCAAAATACCTCCTTATCTCCATAACCCTTCTTCATCCTCCCTTATCTCCATAACCCTTCTCATCCTCCCTTATCTCCATAACCCTTCTTCATCCTCCCTTATCTCCATAACCCTTCTTCATCCCCTCTCCTTCCTCATGTCCGTAATTCTTCATTTTCTCCCCCCTTACCTATCTCTTATACCCCTCTTCATTCCTCCCCTCCTCATCTCCATAACTCCTTTTCATCTCCATATCCCAGTCAACAGGTATTTTCTGCTCTTATCAAACAGATATCACAAAACACTTCTATTGGTATATTTAGCAGACCAACAGGAAGCAAATAGAAGAAATTTATTATTAAGGTTTATATACATTTTATTTAAATATGGAAGTTGCAACTGCTATCTTCCCCTTCAGAAAATTCCAACTTCCTGGGTTCATGCTGATTGTGTAGCTTCAGAATTACTAAACCCAGACAAATATTCTGTTTACGAATTTCGACTTTGTTCATATTAGACTTTGTTTTAATATTTGTTCCACATTAGCCTCATAGATTGTAAGCTCTTCAGGGCAGGGTCCTCCCCTCCCGTGTCACTGTCTGTATCTGTCTGTCAATTGCAACCCCTATTTAATGTACAGCGCTGCGTATTAGTTGGCACTATATAAATCCTGTTTAATAATAAAAAAAGAGCCTGGGACAGCCAGGCAACAAACATTTTCATAATGAGCAGAGCAATGAGCAGCCTTTGTATTTGCCCCAATACAGGTTCTCTTTTAGGGCCTAGCCACTTCTGGTCTATTAGCAGCACAGGCTCTGCGTGATTCTTCCACACGATGACCACGAGAGTACAAAGATCCTGTTTAATTATTTCTTTCACTGCTCGATTTGAGCTCATTTGTTCCTGTGTGTGTCACGTCTGCAGTCATCTCACACAAGGGAAAATAAAAGCACAAGGTCAAGTGGATGATTTTTACTTGTGACAGCGATGGGGGATAAAGCGGTTTTGCAGCTTGTCTTGATCTGTAGGTGCCTAGCAGACATGCTGGGGATTTTAGTTCTACCAAAGTGATTGGGGTATTACCCAAGGCTGCACTATGACAATATAAACCCAACAATTCACAATGCAAGGATACAGATCTTTAATTTACACATTCAACTGTAACTATTAAATCCTATTGGGTTCAAATGGAAATATCACTTTTTGAAAATGTTTTGTAAATTGGGCCTTGTAGATGTAATTCTTATTAATAGATAAAGTTACACCTAACAGATGAAGAAATTAATTATTATTTTGTATAGAGAAGACAAATAAAAACTACTTTTATTGTCTGATTGGCTGATTTGGGGTACCATACTTACCTGCATGAGTCACAAAATTATATTTATGTGTGTAGATAGACGTATAGATGGGCAGACAGAATTATATATAGATCAATTTATAGATAGACTTAGTGTCAATATATTATATAAATTTGTTTGAGAATTTATGAATTTGCTAGTAAAATAGATTTTTTAGGGCTCCATTCTAAACTTTTCTAGGTCCCCCTCCACTTTATCTAAAGTTTAAGCAATGCAAAAGTCAAGCTATTTTGATCGGGGCCTGGTACAGAATACACCCCCAATGGTGACCCAGCTTTAAATAATTGCATCTGCAGCCAGTAATGCGACCTGCTGAGCTCTGAGAGTTGTTGCTGTGTGTGCAGCATTGTGTTGATATGTCCTTCTGTGTGGATACTCATTTTAATTAATATTATTATTATTATTGTTAATATTATTAGACAGTATTTATATAGTGCCAACAAATAGAGCTGTACATTAAATATGGTTTGCAAATGGCATACAATAACACAGGACCCTGCCCAAAAGAGCTTGACAATAATCTGACATACGTACATAGATATTGACAGACGGACATGATATGGATAGATATGGGACAATGGAAATAGAAAATCAGATAGACTGAGGATAGATAGAGGGAGAGAAAAAATGAAAAAGAAGAGGACGAGTGAAGGAAGAGGAAGAGAAGAGAAGGGATGAAAAGAAGAAGAGATGAGACGAGAAGAAAAAAAGAAGGGAAGAAAAGAAAAGAGGAAAAAAAAACAGAAGAGAAGAAAAGGGGAAAGAAAGGGGAAGAAAATAGACAAGAAGGAGAATAGAGAAGCAGAGGGGAAGAATATTGGAGAAGAAATATAGGAAGAAATAAGAGAAGTGGAGGGAAGAATACCAATAAATGTGTCAGTTTTATCCTAAATGAGGCTTGCAATTGTTCATGTAAGTACTTTGTACATTTTACAGGCACTTACAATTATTTTTAAAGTGTCAATAATTACATTGGTAAATCCATATATATTTATTGTTATTATCGGACACAAAGCCCAAAACAGACATATATAATGTTCTGGCACACAGTGGCAATGTTTTGGACAGAGCATGGCCATTACAGACCAATTGTAAGTCATTACGTTGAGTACCACTGGGAGGCTATAACTTTCTATTTCTGGTCCCTAGAGGTCTTCTCTATAGTTTGTCACTGCCGAAAACATGAATTAAGCATACAGGACATTGCAGAAGTCAGGTCACTGGAGTGACCCTTTCAACTGAGTAGAAAACATTTCCAGGCATCATTGCTATCAGCAGATGTTAAATGGAATGCTAGGCTTGTAATCTGTATTATACAGGGGTTTGTAGAAACAATAATCTATATTTCCAATAGCCATTGTTGGGTTGTTGAGTTTTGCATATAAGACATAAAAACCACAGTTAGAATTGAATTTTTTAGCACCGGGGTCCCAAGAAAGCTCTTAGCTAGGGACCGTCATTTTCCCTACAACTCATCTAAAATAACTAACTTCCAATATTTCTGTAATTCCCAGCAGTTCTAATAGGTCCAAAGCCCCATTAGGTCCAACACTTAAACACAGCTCTAAAAATCTCCTCCCCATCCAACATTTTCAGAATTTTATCTATTTCTATACCCTCTTCTATATACAACAACCCCACCCCCATTACAAAACTATATCTCTAGTAACCATCTGCTACCATTATACCACAATACGCCCCCACACTTACATTTCATCCATCATTGTCCACAATTCCATAGTTCCCCCAACCTTCCACCAACAACCTTGTGTCTCTTATCTCTCCTATCCTCTTTCACAACCCACAACCTCATCCAAAAGCCCCAAATCTCCATACCCAAATGCTATCAATATTTCCCATAACTTCATCAGGTCAAGCTCCTTAAGCACCTCCACCCACAAAACCTTCCATACCTTTCCCTACACTATAATATACATAGCAATCCGACAAGCTAATTGGACTAGATTCCCGATTAACAAACCTTTTCCATGACCTAGGTGCTATGGTCATGCTGCCTCCCATTCATTATGCCATTGATTAGGTCCAGGCACCGGCAAAATAGGGTGTCATAAAGTCCTTCAACTTCCATAGAGTGGAAAAACTGTCCTTATTTTCCATGCACCCCTCCTAGATGTATCAAGTTCACCTCATCCTGTTAGTGTAGTACTAAACCTAGCAAACCAATAGGTGTTAGAAAGAAGGGAGGGTTAAGAATTCATAAAATGGAAGAACGTATAATTCTATCACTAAGGACATTACTAATCCGAAAAATCCCTAAAACTGAATTACCCAAAGGCACCCAACATTCTTCTACCTTCATCACCCCCCTGTAACCCTGAAACTTCCATCAATCCATCACAGCCCTTGCACTCATATTCCACTCCCTATAACCATTTGGTTGCCCTTCACCATTTATACGGCTCTGTACAGGAGCTGGAGAACATTTGAGACCTATAATTGAAGAAAGAAGAGACCTTTGTGTTGAGATACTGACTTAGAGATTCTGTACCCTTGAGGAGCAGACCCCATCTGCAATTCTTGAACTTCAATGTCAATCATTTCAGCTTGTTTCTTGAAGGACACATACGGCTCTTACAAGGTGAAGACTAACATTGTATGTTGAATCAAACAATCAAGTTTACAAACACACTATAAGGACAAACAATATGATATGGTTGTTCTGCCAGTAGTTTTTTTCTGCCCTACTGGGTGATAGGGTCACTTTGTTGGTAACTGGAGTACCTTGTATTTAAAGTTTATCTAAACCATAAAATATTGTATTATACATTGTGGTTTACAAGTCTATAGATGTAGTGGTTTATTATATATTAATATTTATATTATATTATTATGTTATATTATATTTTAATATATTAATATTGTTTTTTAAGCAGTTTTTCCTTTATTTTCACCTTGTGGTTCTCCCAGTATCACCCTTGCAGCCCTAGGAAGGCAATTGTCACTCTATTGTATCAAAACAGCAGAGCCAGGATAGGACTACAGGAACTGACCCACTGCTACTGCCCATAATATAGAGAACCAAATAGGAGAAGTGTTTGTCATGCTTTAAATTTATCTTTAAATCTTTGACTTTGTATTAGAAAGTTGCAGAGCCAGGATAGTGGCAGATAATTGTAATATTGTTACATTTTGTATAACATTGTAGCATCCACTAGACCACTGTTAGAATTAGAAGAATGAGTTAGTTTGCCTAGTAAATAGCTGCATGTCTATATTCTCATTCATCTGCACCATCACCCTCCAGCTCTTCCATTAAAATGTCCTTTTATCTTGGGGGTTCCTGGCCAATCTCATGATGTCCATTGGTCTTCGTCATGGTGGCAGTACTTGCTCCACACAGCAAGGGGCTATTAATAAATTCAGAAATTCAATGTCATTGGAGAGTTCTGTCATAGGGACAGTGATAAACAAAATGCCTTAAAATTTGCTGTTTTACAATTTTCTATATGCTGGGCCAATATTTTTAAAGACACTGGAGTTGCATTATGGAGTGCCTATTATTTGCATATTATTGGCTCTTGAACCATACAATGGATAAGTATGTGTATATATACATATAGTAGTCTTACTGATTTACTGTGGTGCAAGTTTAAAAAAATTAAAACACCAACCCAAAAGTGATGTCTCAACACTGCCTGCAGGCTAATAAGCCAAAATAGTTATGGGCTTCTCCAACACGGTAGATGAAGGGGTTATGCAGGTTCAGACTGGGGACCAGGAGCCTACTATAGAAAGTGAGAAGGCCCACCAAAACAGATAGCTGGCATAGTGGGCATATTTATTTAAGGTAGCATGAGCCAAGGTCCCAACAAAGGGCCCCTGTGGCCCCTAAGACATTGAGCCTGATTTGTGAAAGCTCTCCAAGGCTGGAGAGGATACACTTTTATCAGTGAAGCTGGGTGATCCAGCAAACCTGGAATGGATCTGGTCCAGAACTGAAAATATTTTCTAAAAATTAGCAAATTACTTTAACCCCCCTAGCAGTCTGATTCTAGGTGTATTTCCGTGCAAAAAGCGCTATAATTTTTTGCATGGAAATTTATTTTGCATGGTAGACCTAAAATTCTTAGGCATAACTCCCCGACATATGTCTAATAGTTAATACATTTAATATTAAACTTAAAAAAAAACACAAAAATCTGAAAAAATAATGTATAATGTAATATAAGTGTACAGCAGCATATATAATATATATATATATATAATTATATATATATATGGGTTTTTTTTCTGCTTTTAGGTACCCCGAGTCTGACTCGGGATTACCGCTTTTTGCATGTAAAATCCACCCCGAGTTGGGGATTACCACTAGAGAAGTTAAAGAAATCTATTCCAGGTTTGCTGGATCACCCAGCTTCATTGATGAAAGTGTATCCTCTCCATCCTTGGAGAGCTTTTATAAATCTGACCACCAAAACCTTACGTATGAAAACCCTTTCCACCACCATGGCATATTTACCATAGCGATGGCCAATTTGCCAAATGTGAGCATCTAGGAAATGCTATACTCATTAGTTGGCCAATTGTGAGTCTTAGAAGATGGCAATGTATACATAGACGTACAATCTAAGTCATTTTAAATAGCCCAATGTGCAACAACACATACTAAGACAATGCATTACATATTCATCTCAATGCAACAAGGCAGCACAGCAAATGCTTTTCAATGCAATGTACCAATGAAAAACCATGTGCACCATTCGGTACGATGCATTGAAAAATAAACTGTACATTCTTTAAAACCTTTTTTGAGGGTTGTAGGCAGCATATCCATAATTTTTAATTGCTCATTAATACACCAAATAACGTATAACATATGGCAACACAATGGACCAGTGTGAAATGGTACCAATGGTGGCCAAACTTGGGTCGATTATTTCATTCAATCAAGCCGTCCATTTGATCATTTATATTGACCCTAAATGAAGTCAACTAAAAAAAGTGATCAATATCGAGTTGATTGGTCACCTTTCATAAATTCCTTTAATTTTACAAATAACATTTTTTAAGAATTTGGAATATGTGCACGTTTGTATTACTTCCTCCTGCTCATAGAATGTCATGTGTAGTACAATCAATTGATAGAACTGAAAACTGATTGA
This sequence comes from Pyxicephalus adspersus, assembly GCF_032062135.1. Lineage (NCBI taxonomy): Eukaryota > Metazoa > Chordata > Amphibia > Anura > Pyxicephalidae > Pyxicephalus > Pyxicephalus adspersus. The sequence goes on from NC_092868.1 coordinate 10,464,368, forward strand.
TCTAAAACTGACAGCTAGCCACCAGATGGTCACCAATGGCGCGAGCTATACAAGTAAAATGAAGCACCAATTACCCACATTTGGAGTACTGTGCGCTCAATCTCTATTACATTCTACTTGTGTCGCTCACACCTTGGGGAGCAGCTTGTTCCAAATAACGATGAATCGCTAAAGTACATTCACTCGATTTTTATTGCCTGGGACGAATGTTCAGGATCATTTTGGGCAAAAAAATCTAACATCTGCCTCTATTCCCCAAATTGCCAGTGACCATACCATTGGTCGTTACTGTCATTGGCAATGTTGGGAATAGATGCAGATGTTAGATTTTTTTGCCCAAAATGATCGTGAATGTTCATCCTAGGTAAAAGAGATACGCTGATATTTTGCTGTGCCTATCACTTATTTTACTTCTCATGGTAACAACCCAGAACACTAATCTGAGTATAAAGTCACCCCAAAATATCAGAACACCCCTTTCTATACTTTATAAGAAGTTTAAGCTTCGGATCAGGAAGGGATTCTTCACTGTAAGGTCTGTGAAAATGTAGACTCGGCTCCCTCGGGAAGTAGTTTCAGCAACTACTATAGATTACTTTAGGATAAAAGCTGGATGTTCTTCTAGAAGCACAGAATATAACTGGGTATTAAGGCTTTAAAGTAAAAACTAACAGTGACTGTTGATCCAGGGAACATCCGATTGTCTCATGGACTCAGGAAGGAATTTGTAGGAGAAAATCGTACCAGGGTTTTTTTTTGCCTTCCTCTGGACCAACTATGTCTTAAAGGGTTTTATATCTGAGATATGTTTATTTTCCTAGTGGTTGAACTTGTCGGACTTATGTCTTTTCTCATCCTAACCTATCATACCTGTCCCTAGGTGTGCAATGCTGTCATTTTACCTATAAATATTGACAAGGGATCAGAGCTCTTGTAATGACCCTGAGGAAAAAAAAAAGTGATAGGCACCCCAAAATATTTCTTTTACCTAGGACGAACGTTCACCATCATTTTGGGCAAAAAAAACCTAACATCTGCATCTATTCCATTGCCAACTACAATAAAGACCAATGGTTTGGGGAGCACGCAGCGTGACGCCTCCCGCTCACCTGTCCCTTTCCATGGCATTTTCTGCACACCCCTCATTCCTACTGTTTCTAATCATTTCCAAAATCCCACAAATGTACATGGCAATAGCAGTTTTATTCTAGTAGCATTATTTTTATAAATATGTATCCATATGCACATCTACAAGGTAGCCATCCATAGCACAGCCAATCAGAAAACAGCTCTCAGTGTGCTGAGCAGGTAAAGAAAGAGATGAGGCTTTTCATTGGTCATGAGAAGATGTATAGATATATATAGATATATATAGTATGGAGGTTGTTGCTGTGTTCTGTGTCCCCTTTATCTCTTTGTCTCACCCTGTTTTTCCCTGGATCCCCCTCCCCTCTTCTCCTCCATCCCTTTGTCTTCCCAGCTCCTCTCCCTCTCTCTCCTCTCTCAAGTGTTTTCAATTTTATTCTGAGTGGAATTAACTACCCCTGATGTCAAATTGCCGCCGAAATCGATAATAATATCTTTACAAAAGAGGATATTCTTCTCTCTCCGAACGGCTTCTGAAAAATGGAAAATTTAGTCGAAATTGATTCATTACTTGACACTTTATAGGCCGGCCTGGGTATTGATCGCGTCTTGTCATGTCCCATCTCCCCTAATCGAAGTTGAAGTCCAATGTCGATGCTGGTATTTTTCATAATTCCAGGAGTGCAGACAGACACAAAAACAGACACATCCCCCCTTCTCCCTTCCCTGTGCCTATGCAGCACCCTGTGCCCCCTCTGCCAGCTCAGGGGTACAGGCTGACCCCCCAAATAAATCCACATTTACATGGCACTTCTCATTGCTGTCATTGATATCAGAGATCCAGGAAATAATCAGGACTGATAAGGCACCCCGAAATGTCACGGAACCCCCTTTTACACCTGCTAAAGGGTGCATGGTGTTCCTGCAGAACCTCAGATACTGGGATAGGTGATCAGAACCGAAATATTCAAAATGAGGAATAAATCACCCCTAAATGTCAGGGAACCCCCTTTTATACCTGCTAGTGAGTGCATGGTGCTCCTACAGCACCTCAGATACTGGGATAGGTGATCAGAACCGAAATATTCAAAATGAGGATTAAATCACCCCTAAATATCAGGAAACCCCATTTGTTCTTGGAAGTACATACAACATTGATGCGCAATGCTGTCCTAATACATAATGGATTTTTTTGTCATTTCATTATTGACAAAGGGGATTAAGATCCAATGTAATAACACAGAGCTCCAAGTTAAGCGATGAGACACCTCAAAATATCAGAGCACCCCATTTTATACCCATGTATGTATAGATGATACCTGGCCCCAGGTGCACAATGCTGTCATGTTAAATAATGGGAATTATTATTATTATTATTTGCACAGGTGATGAAAATCCGATGTAGTGACCCAGAGCACTAAATTGAGAGATAAGGCACCCCTAAATATCAGAGGACCCCCTTTTTTACCTGCTAATAAGTGCACGATGCTCTTACAGAACCTCAGATACTGGGATAGGTGATCAGAACCGAAATGTTCAAAATGAGGATTAAATCATCCCAAAATACCAGATCACCCCTTTTTATACCTATGTATGTATAGATGATAACTGGCCCCAGGTGCGCAATGCTGTCATGTTAAATAATGAGACTATTTTGTCATAATGTCAGTTAAATATTGGCACAGGTAACACTAAATTGAGAGATAAGGCACCCCGAAATGTCAGGGAACCCCCTTTTATACCTGCTAAAGAGTGCATGGTGCTCCTACAGAACCTCTGATACTGGGATAGGCGATCAGAACCAAAATATTCAAAATGAGGATTAAATCACCCCTAAAATATCAGAGCACCTCTTTTTATACCCATGTATGTATATATGATACCTGTTCACAGGTGCGCAATGCTGTCATGTTAAATAACTGGGATTATTTGTCATAATTTCAGTTAAATATTGGCACAGGGGATCCAAATGTAATAACCCAGAGCTCCAAGTTGAACAATGAGACACCCCTAAATATCAGAGCAACCCCTTTTTTATAACATTCTTTATTAAAATGTTTAAGTTTTTAACAGATACAGAAATAAACATGTGATATAACAAAACGGCGAGTACAAGGGGTATACAGGAAATAGCACCCCTTTTTATACCCATGTATGTATAGATGATACCTGGCCCCAGGTGCGCAATGCTGTCATGTTAAATAATGGGGATTATTTGTCATCATTTCAGTTAAATTTTGGCACAGGGGATCAAGATCTGATGTAGTGACCCAGAGGACTACACTGAGCGATAAGGCTCCCAAAAATATCAGAGCACCCCTTTTCATACCTATATATATATTATTATATATATATATATTGAATAATGCTCTCCTATTAAATAATAAGTAATTATCATCATAATGGCATTTCAACTTTGGAATTTGGAATCCGGATCCAAATGTAATGACACAGAGCGTCAAAGTGTGTAATAAAACACCCCAAAATATTAAAGACCCCCCCTTTTTCATGGATATCTATATACTGTACCTAGCAGTGAATGCGCAAAGCTGTTATATTAAACTTTTGGGTATGAGATGTCATTATGAAGTTTCAGTATTGGGATGGGAAATCAGGATGCAATTTAATAGCCCAGAGCAACAAGTCACCCCGAAATATCAGTGCACCCCTTTCTATACTTATATATGTGTATATCATACCGGCTCCTAGGTGCGCAATGCTGTCATTTTACTTTTAAATATTAATAAAGGGATCAAAGCTCTTGTAATGACCCCGAGAAGAGAAATAAGAGATAAGTCACCCCAAAATATCAGCGTACCTCTTTTACTGATGTGAGTGTCTCCCATACCGGGCGATGGGTACACCCTGCAGGTGTCTGGAGAGGGATCGGGACTAATGCAGCCACCAAACACTCCGATCTGAATGATAGGGCTCCCCAAAATGTGTGAGCACCCCGTTATTGGAGCTGACAGGTGCTATGCATGGCAGCGGGGGCACAACACTCTAATTTATCATCAGGCTTTAGGATAGGATCTTAGGGTCTAATTTAGTCATCCAATTCCCCCAAAATTGATGAAAGTCACCCACTTGTCTGCGCACCCCCTTATTATCCATGCTGTGTGAGGGCATCAGTTACAAATATTCATTATCATGAAAGTCATATCCAAATGAACTCATATGCAGACACAGGAGGGCATAAAAAAAAGCATGTGCAGTAATAGTAAATCACCCCAAAATCACCTAAAGTCATCATAGATATCTGAAAAAAAAAACCCCTACATTGTGTGATCAAGCTTTAAAAAATGTCAGAGCACCCCAATACATTTACATAAATGCCACAAAAGCATTACAATCATCGCTATCACATCAAATAAAATCACAATCCACTCATCTATCAGATTCTCTAAAATCCCAGCACACACCCTCAAATATATAAGAAGTCACCTTGCAGAATTGTATGTTTCAGCATCAACACCACAACAATAGAAGGTAAGACTCAAGATCACACTATAATAATAAGGGACCCCAATATTTCAGTGCAATCATCATCCATCTCTGACTTTATCATCAGCTGGATGGATCAGATGGATCCAGGACCCCACATCACATCCTTCATACATCAGTCCAGACTTTTTTAGCAAATGGAGTCAGTGCAGATCTTGGATTATGATCCTTTTCCAGAGTGCCCAAACTTTGCCATCAGGAACATAGGGATATAAAGCTGATGTGTATCAAAAGCTTCATTTTTGCGGATATACTGGTAGGGGGGACAGAACCCCCATCAGTTTGTTTTTTTTTTTTTTTGCTATTAAGACTAGCTTTTGTCCAATACAATTCATTAATTTGTTACTAATATTTACTTTATATTTAACCCTTTCATGTAGCCCACATACACCATGAGGAAGGGAGTGTGTGACTCCCAAAATGTGTTGGCTTTTATTTATTACCATTTATTTGATTTCATTTTGGAACAAGTTGTACTTAGACTTTAAAACTTGAAATCTGGCACCCCGATCTTGGATAAGTTTATATTGCTGTCTGTATCCCCATCCCGGGTACGAATATTCCTCCATTTGTCCTGGTAACCACTGTCCAGGACCTTAGGTAACAGAAAAGTTCACAATACAAAATACAGCAGAAATCTTTTGGGGTTGCCCCCTTCTGATGACAGATTTCTATCATGCTGGGGAAATTTCTTCTCTATTTCCTGTTGTGTGTAATGGACAGGAAGTGAAGGGAAATCTCCCCAATGGCATAAGTAATAGCAAACTTACATGCTATTCTCTAATACTGATCTCCAGTTTTTATGCTTAATTTTGGGCTGTCTTTTAATAATCTTTTAAATGGCATCTGGTTGCTAATGGCAATGTCTACAATTCTCATTCATCAGGATCATGACATTATTGTCATGGTCATCCAGCCCCCGCTCACTTAATGCGTTGTATCGTCTCCTGCCTAATCTTTGTTTTTGTCTGTAATTTCTCAATCATCTGATGGTTAGCGCAGTGCTGGCATTATCCATGGAGTGACTACAGAGAGATTTATACATCTGCTGCTAATAATATTCCAATCAGCAGCAGGACCTGAAATGAAGAGGTGGAGGAGCAATTAGAGGGGAAATTAATAGAGCAATCATCAGTCAATAACATACAGTGTGTGAGCGAATGGGCTGTACAATGGACGTGTCCGGACACCGAGCACCGCAGAGGGGGTGAGGGGGTCACCTACCAGCTGGGACTACCAATCCCTACACTTGTGGTCCCTAACCTGACCTGATTGGTATTCCAAATCCCTCCAGATGCCGATGGACTACAGGACTAATGATGTCATGCCTGCACAGCTGGGACTTGTGGTTCCCCAAGCCTAAAGTATATATACCCCCAATCACTACCAGCTCATATAATAAAAAAAATGTCATGCAATTCTAAAATCTGCATTAACTAGGGCCCGGGATATATCAAAGCAGCCTGGGGCCCTAGTTTGGCAATCCAGTCCAAGCCTTCTGAATTTTCTGTACTGGAACAATGTGCCATGATGATTATAACTGGGCCCCCTTGATATCCAATGGGCCCTATGCTACTGCCTAGGTTTCTTTTAGTATGATCCAGCTGCTTGTTCAGGCACTTCCTGTTATAAAGTGACAACGCTGTGTACCTGTCTTCTTACTGTGCTCCTATGTTGTCACCCTCTCATAGAGACTAAAACACCAATTTACATAGGCATGGTTCATTGTGGTTTTTATCAGAGGACCGACTCTCAGTAATGCCATGCAGCCATTAGTGGTGTGCATGTAGGCATGAAGTGGGTACAAGGAAGCTGCGGTAGATCAGCATCAGTATTTTGTAATGTTTAAATTTATTATACTTTGAGTATGTGTAGGTAGCCTTAGTCTTAAAAGTTTATTAGTATAATTGCCGTCCTCTCCTCCTTACCAAGGTGGCTTTAGCCAAAATGGAGGTCTTGGCTAAATGCACATCGGAAGCTTCAAATGCACACGTTCCATTTTTTTGCACCCCTAATAAAAGGAATGGAGGAGCTCAGCTATGAGGAGAGATTAGCTGAACTGAATCTATTCTCCCTGGAGAAGAGACGTATAAGGGGGATATGATCACCCTGTATAAATATATAAATGGTCCATATAGAGAACTCGCTTCCTGATTATTCCTGATAGATCATTACAAAGAACAAGAGGGCACTCTTTGTGTTTGGAGAAAAAGAAGTTTAAGCTCCGGATAAGGAAGGGATTCTTCACTGTAAGGTCTGTGAAAATGTGGAACCGGCTCCCTCAGGAAGTAGTTTCAGCAACTACTATAGATTGCTTTAGGAAAAAAGCTGGATGTTCTTCTAGAAGCACAGAATATAACTGGGTATTAAGGATTTAGGTAAAAATGTCCGAAACAGTTGATCCAGGGAACATCCGATTGCCTCATGGAATCAGGAAGGAATCAGGAAGGAATTTTTTTACCATTAAAGCAAATTTGCCTTCCTCTGGACCAACTTACAGGGTTTTATATCTGGGACATATTTATTTCCTAATGATTGAACTTGTTAGTCTTATGTCTTTTTTCAACCTCACCTACTATATCTGCTTTTCTGTTATTGTTGGGAGTCCGGGGTAATAGCTTCATTTGCCTAGCCCTAAACCAACCCAAAAATGCTAACTGCCTGGCTGCTTTTATCTCAATATGCAGCATCCATATTTTGCTATTCTTCACTCTCCTTGCTCCCTGTCCAACCTATGTCAGGTACACTTTAAATGTTAGCAATGTGGCCAGATTGCTGGGATTTGTAGTCCCCTTTCCTATCAGCCTTTTCTATGTACTTGTAAACTTTCCATTTAACTTTCCCCCTCCTATAGAACTCCATGTAGCTGCAGAGAATTCGCACTTGAAAGCTTCTTCTATAATGATGAATTTGTGTCCCAGAGTGTGTGATCCCCCCAGGTCTGCCCCTCCTCTGTCTATCCCATGCAGACCCGCTTTAATAAATAAATAAGAAGCCAGCAGCAGCAGTAGCGGAGCCTGCAGGAAAAATACCTTGGGTGCTATTTTGGCTGCCTCCAGTCCCCACCTCTGGATGAAAAGCGGTCGATAAGTAATTGTTATTGCGGGCAGGGAATGCAGAGAGAGGGGGGTCCAGCTAGAACAATTCTCATTTATTTGGTGGCTTTTTTTTTTATTGGTGCCATCTGCCCCCCCAGCCCCCCCAACCTCACCCCTCCCCTCCTCCACTTCTGCAAGCAAAAAAAGAGGACAGCCCAGGGGGGTGACATCCATCCATCTCACTTTAGGGGTCTCTCTCCAAATATACTCACCAAAGAAAATAGAAGGAGAGGGAGGGATACCAGGAATGGGGGCTTAGAGGAGTAAAGGGGGGGTTAAAAAAAAAAAAAAGCCATTTTCAGCAAAACAAGTTTTTTTTTTTATCTAGCACTACCTAACAACCCTCTGTAAATGAAATCACTCATTCTCATCAAGTGGCAGGCCAAATATTATCTACAGTGCATTGAGAGGGATCGAATCCTATTTAGAATCGCGATTCGACATCTGTTTTCAAATTTGATCATCTATGAACTTTATTTTCCGAGTTTGGGGAAAATTATATTCTATCGATCCCAGACACTGCCTGCCTGTACATATATTTTCTGCTGCAGCTCAAGGCAAGGAGTGAGCAGCTAAGGAGTTCAGACTGCGCTGCCAAGGCACCACACACACTTCCTATCTCCTCCTCTCCATCATACTCTTCTCTCCTCCTTGCTCCTCTCCTGATTTCTTTTCTGCAACCTTTTCTTCTCTATCTTCCCTCTCTTTTCTTCCTTTCTGCACATTGGTTCCTCTCTGCTCCTTTGGGTTGAGTTGGAGAACCTTGGAGGAACAATTCCTGAAGATTCACCACTATTATGAGCCATCACTTTTTATGATTGAGTGTCTCTGGTCTCATTCAGTTCTTTGAAGAAGACTCTGAATTCAAGCTGCTGGATGACAAGGAAAATGTGAGTGTTGGGAAACTTAACTTTCTAGCCATGGTTTTTGTGTTTTGGAGAGCTTGTGGGGTATGTGGTGGGGTTGGGTGGCTGGGAAATAGCAAATTGAAAAACTGTGATTTAGTTTATTTTTCTGCAGGAGGAACTGTAGTTTGGTAATGCAAAGAGCAACTGTGGTTTGCCAAGTGCAGTAACCCATAGCTCATCAATGAATGAAGATTTCTCTTTAGCAGATACTTAACTTGTACATTGCTCCATATGTAGGAATGTATGCAGGGTAACCTAACTACAATAGTACACCTATAACACATAGGATGGATAAAAAGAAAAGGCTCTGTACAACATGTTAAGAAAAAAAAATGCAAGTTAACTGAACTACAATAGTACACCTATAACACATAGGATGGATATAAAGGAAAAGCTCTGTATAATATGTGTAGGAATGAATGCAGGGTAACCCAACTACAATAGTACACCTATAACACATAGGGTCAATATAAAAGAAAAGGCTCTGTATACCATGTTAGGAAATGAATGCAAGGTAACTGAACTACAATAGTACACCTATAACACATAGGATCAATAAAAAAGCTCTGTATAATATGTGTAGGAATGAATGCAAGGTAACTGAACTACAATAGTACACCTATAACACATAGGATCAATAAAAAAGAAAAAGTTATGTATAATATGTTTAGGAATGAATGCAGGATAACCTAACTACAATAGTACACCCTTACCACATAGGATGGAAAAAAAAGAAAAGGCTCTGTATAACGTGTAGAAATGAATGCAGGGTAACCTAACTACAATAGTATATTCACAGAATGTGTGATAGCAAATGTTTTTAATGTGAATACAACTAATACAGCCATCCCAGTGTGATATGACAGATCACTCTTCTAGTTCAATACATAGGCATGTAGGGGAAAGAAAGTGTAACTATAGTACTGTGTGGTAGATGGTAACATAACTGCTAGAGCGCAGGCACGGGTCTCTATTTAAAGGGACACACATAAGAAAAAAAGTATTGATATGCGAAAAGATGCACCCAGGCAGCCATGGACACTAATTTACCCAGCCAACGTTTTTACCATTGAAGAATGATGTGTTGGCACTTTTATGTTTTGATAAAAAATTGGTTGATTTTTAGCATATTGTCCAATTCTGGTGATAGACTGATGAAGCGATGCATAGACGCTCATGCAGTTATTGCCGCACTGACAAAGCAGTGCAAAATGATCAGAATTGCATGCATTGAATGCACATTTATATGTTAGCATGGGCCAATTTGGAGCAGATAGGAAAGATAAGGATGCATCCCTTGCTGGATGCAAGGGAAAGTTTTATTTTTATGATAAGAGGGTAACCTAATGTCTGTGTTGGCTCTACATTGTACCTTTCCCAGTCTATCCTCCTGCTGGTGATCCACGCTACGCTCAAAGCGACATAACCCCAGTTCTCACTTTGTCAACTTTGGTTATTCCTGGCTCGGTGAGCAAGAGAACAAACTGATTTGAAGTTTCCCAGCTTCCTCCTCTCAACTGAAAGCAACTGAACACTTCGGATCTGACTTGTCACTCTCCCGAGTTCTTTAATCTCTACGGAATACTCTCTGTAATCCTCCTAGCCCCGATAAATGCAAATTTTCGAAATTTTACTTTTTGAAACTTGATTCCACATTTTTTATTTCCAATTTTTTCAGACTTCAGTGAGAACATTCCTTGTAACATTTTTATAAACCTTTGTAAATTTGAATATTGAGATTTTTATTCATTTCTGCTCTAAATGGCATTATATTTTTTTTCAATTCACACCCCCAACACCAAACCTCAGTCCCTTTATTCTCTGTCTCTCTCTCTCACGTCTCTTCCCCTCTCTGCAGCTAACTGGGGCCGGTTTCCGTTTAGATTAAGCCAGGGAACCTAATTCCAGGGCAAGGATCGAATCTTCTGGCAACAAAGGGAAATAGCGTATTGATCAGGAGCTCCGGAGATTAAGAGACAAGTGTGTGTATCCATCAGAGCTAAACTGCCTCTCTCTGCCCTCTGTGGGGCTGCCTGCGGACGCCTGCTGCATGCCAAGCTCCTACTTCACTTAACCCTCCACTTACCCTATCAGGACCTTTTTTAAGGCCTGCTACCAAGTCCCCAAATCTAATGTGCGTTGACCACATGGTCTGCGTATGGCCAGCAGACGTAAATCCCAATGGCAGCCACTTTCTTAAACACAACAGTTCATGTATACGTCAGTCTCGTCTACTCTACCAGTTAAAGGACCAGTAAGCTTACAAAAATTCTTAATATGAAATGGTTACGACCCTCCAATATAATGATAGAATTTTTGTAGCTGGTCAAAAAGTTGCTTTTCGGCTAAAAGGGCTCAGGGGTCTTGTTACCGGACAGGAAGTCAAGTATGTGTTGGTGAATACCTACCTTCATTTATGATATTTTTAGGCGCTATTTTTTTGGAAACTTATGTGTAAATATTCACACTCTTTACTTATGTTGGGTTTTATAGTCATCCTCAACTTTATACCACCCAAACTGCCAAAAAGGTAACCTACGGCCAAGTAAGTCCATTCCTAACCCATGTTCTGATCTAAAAAGTCCTTCAAAGCTTCCCATTTGGTTCTTATCTCTTCTCATCACCATTGCTGATGCGTTTTGGATGCTGCGTTTTTTTTTATGGCAAAAACTCTTCGCCCTCTGCTTAGCTGCATAAACACACATAATTCCAACACATAATCAACACATAATGCAGCCATTCATTTTGTTTGGTTAACGATCATCTCTTATAAGTGTACCCCACTCATTTATTTCCAGTTGCCTTTACTCTTCTAATAACGCTGTTTTTAATTCCCCTCCCCAAAGTCAATATTTATCAGTAAGGAAATGAAGCGCGTCAGGAAGCAAAGTGGTTGCCACTTATTTATCAAATAAATAGACCCACATTCATTTTAACAATACATAGGCACACACACACATTAGCTATGTGAAATATTGCATCTTTCTTCCTGTTAATGAAATAATTGCTTTTTATACGTTAGGCCCGAAGAAAAAAAAAATGTAATTCAAATTTAAAAAATCTAATGAAGATACGCGTTTGACAATTTGATGTTTTTAGAATAAATTTATTTAAAGACTTAAATACATCATTGGCTTGAAAGCTAAAAATGGAAGCTGGGATATATAAAAAGACCTGCCATTAACTTTCTAGTCAATGATTTTTTTCTTTTAAATCTTAGTTCTGGAACACAATAGTGTTTAAACTGAATTTGAAAATGTAAATAGAATGTCGGATCGATAAAGTTTGTCGTCTTTGAATTTGCTCTTGTACAAAGCCAATCCCCAAAGCCATTGCTCTTACTTGCATTATCAATAAGTCATATGAGATATTATTTTGTGGTGTTAAAATTGATGAAAAGGATAAAGAAATATTTATCCTTTAAAGCTGGTGGGGATTTCTTTGCATACATCAAAAAAAAAAAAATTATATATTTATTTATTATATATGATTTTCATTTTTTTTATTATTATTATTATAAAGATATTTTTAATGATAATAAAATAGCTTGCAGTATATACCATAGCTGTCTGGTATTTTACAACCACTTTTGTATACTAGGCAAAAAACTAAAATATCTGTTGGGTATTGAGGGGGTTGGGGGTGAACTAAAATTAAGTCACAAATTGTCACAACTGCAAAGCTTTATTTACACTGAAAACCGCTGACACTTTTGACCTGCAGTTAAGTATAATTGAATACAGCAGCAGTGTAGAGAAGTCTGTAAATACATTTATTGGTCTGATTTTTTTTTCATTTGCTGCACTAAAGTAAATGAATTTAGCTTGGCGGAAGAGCTTACATTTGAAATTCGAGGTCGGCATAACATTTGCGAATTGAAACCGCCTATTTTTTAGATCTAAATAATATTTTTATGTGCTTAATACCGGTTATATTATATTATATATATTTATATATATATATATATATATATATATATATATGTATACATATATATTTGTTTTTTTTTATACCATGCACACACAAATAAAATGTTGACAGTATATCATTTTTCCTCAAAAGGGCGTCTTAAAGGATCTATTAATAATAATTTATTTTTATTCCAAAATGAATATGACACATTTGTATCTTATCTTTACAGACCATATTCATCATTGTCTAAAATAGTTCACTGATTGATAATTATGCCCAGCAAATTTCCATAGGAATTAGTTTTACATGAGACTAATAACTGTGCTGTGATAAATAGACCCCTTAGTGGTGTATAATGATGCTCTGTGTCATTTTATACACTGTCACTCTTGTTATATCCACAGAAAATACTGTGATCTATTAATTGTATCAGTCAGGGAACAAAGTAACCCATGATAATGTAGGATATGTTTCGCTTACATGTGAAGGGTTAAACATTCTGTCAAATTTACTATCTCTCTATAATAACATAAGATAAGATTTGATATTATCTCAGAATGTATTGTGCTGCTTTTGTATGTAATAATAATATAAAAAATAATAAAAAAGAAAAAAAAAAGATTGTAACAGCCCATTAAAGATAGGTGGTCAATGCTCCAAAAAAAAATTGCATACAGGAAAACCTACGTGGAGACGAAAAAAGTAAATGAAGGAGAAAATCGTATATTCAATACGAGCGCAGGAATCCGCAATATGCTGAGAAAACTCAAAGCAGGCAGGGTAATTGAAAAACAAAAAAAGAAAAAAATGGTGAAGGTAATGGAGGTGGATTTGGGGAACAACATGGAGACAGCATTGTCTAGAAAATATAAAAAAATAAGAAAACATTGGTATTTAAAATTCATTATTTAGTTGCCATGATTAAAATAGTTCCAAAGATTTTTTTATTATATTTGGGAGTGAAATATGCTGTCAGATCTTCCTTAATATAAAGTATCAGTTAATAAATTGTTATATTTATTATCCATCTTTAGGGTAAAACGAACTATTAGTAATTAAATTAAAGCATATTTATTTAAAAAAAAATTATAGGAACATCTTTGGACTTTTCATCAAACAGGTGTCCCCTTATGCCTAAAAACAATTAAGAAAAGTAATGATAATCGGCCTTGTTAATTCAAAATTGAAACTTAAGAAAATAGTTGGCTTTGTTACTTTGAGGTTTTTTATTTATTTATATAATTACATATTTAATTTCAAAAGTTATATTTTTTTTAGGGGGATAAACAGAAAAAAACAATTGTGGGGTATAGGAACAGAAAAGGAAAAAAAACACAAGTAGTTACATCAGAATAACAGTTCCATGTTATTCAACAACAACAGATTATTTTTACACATTTAACATTTTTAATATGTCATTTTTTTATTATGTAATTATATTGAGGTTGAAGCTATAAAGCAAAAAGGTATTTTGTTTTTTTTTTCAAGCTAGTTATGCCAACAGGTGTCAAAATGGCACTTTTCCGACTGTACAATAATCCAACAAAAAATATCTTTATTTTATCATCTTTATAAAAAAAAAGATCATTTGCCTCTCTTTTGAAGTTGACATTCTTTAAAAAATACATATACATAGATATACTCAAATCTGTGTATCTATAAATATATATATATATTTATATATTTATTTATATAACATTCCTCTTTGATTTCCATTCTTCTTAGTCCGAGTCGGTGTCTTGACAAGACTTAAAACAATAAAGGCACTTTGGACAAGACACTATCATTGAGATTTGCAAATTCGCTATGTCTGCACCTGACCCGCTTGGTGAACTTGGTCGGATGCAAAGGACGGCTGTGGGAATCTGAGCCAATATGTCAGTAGAGCGGCCAAGTTGGGATTGTATTATTAAGGTTACTAATAACTTTTAGTCCGAGCAGTCTTTACCAAAGAAAAATGACACTTTTTTTTTTTTTTGCGTAGTTCCCCTTTGAGATTTGTCTGCTTGACGATCAGAGTACATTGAAATGGGACATGGGTGGTCCTGGGGCCATCTTGTCGTAGCCCAGAACATATATTAGTTTTTGTCAGGATTCGCTTATTACCCATGAAAATCAGCTTGCTTACACTAAATTATGTCTAGCCTGTGGTCTAATACACGAAATGTTGTATTTTTTTATACTGAAAGCTGTTACCGGTTTATTTATCACCGGTACAGTTACAGGCAATGAAGTCATATTGTTTCGTTTAATTTTGCCAGGCCATTTACCATTGATCGCTCTCCATAGATCAACATCTCGGTAACTGAAGCCTGCGGTAACTCATCGTCCATCAAACCACCTGGTGCATGCGAAAATATAAATAGAGGTCATATATATGACCAACTGATCATGCCGTGATGCTACGCTTTAGTAATTTGTCCTCAGCTCCTCCGTATATTTGACGGTGCCATATAAAGTTGGGTGAACATCTTGGAATTGGAATCTTTTCCAAAATAACGGCATGTTGTACAGATATATTAAATATATAATTCTATATAACTTTGATAAACACATTTTATTACCCTAAACAGTTGTTTCTTGTATTCTTGCAAAAGTCACTATTCTAGAACCCTTTGCTTGGGTCTTTATTATCCTGTGAAAGCATTTAGGCCTTAAGAAGAAGGTGCCAACATTCCCAGTATATAAAATTTATTTTAAGCTAAATCTTAAAAAGACCCTCTAATGTGGCCATTAAATGAATTTTATTACTGGCATCAAACATTTGCTAAAGAAACAATATAATATGACCGGTTGGGTCAAGCTATACGAGCACCATAATCCTAAATACGGAGAACAGAAAGGTGTATTTGGAGGCAAGGTACTGGATAGCTAATTTGGATTGGGCTAGGTATAACCTTGGCTTGACCAAAGACCATTGGTGAAGGTTTTATATATTTCGCCATTAACTCACATCATTGGCACTCCTCTCTGGTACTTGCGATATCACGTTGTTCCATCTACTGCGGATGAAAATTGACAAATTGTGCACAACCCCAAATAACAAATAAAAAACATTTATGAAAAGACTTAATAGAAATTCTCTTTTTTTTGTTAGTGACCATGGTTTAGGAGAAAGATATTGGTTGTCATTTACGAATAATGCGTGAAGAATAGACCGTTGCATGTGTATTATTCACTTGGACCAAAGGGATGTTGGCTATAAGAATTTATTGGTTATAACTTAATATGAAACATATATATTAAAAATTACATAATAATATAAAAAGAAGTAACAGGCTTGATTTGTTATCCAATTTTTAATTTTCCCATTTATTTCAGCAAAATGTTCTGCGTCAAGCCTCCAGTCTCTGCCTAAAAAGGCTCTTAGAGTCTAGTATTTCTTATCACAGTCATACCATCAAGCATTTAAAAACTCTGATACCAATTTGGTCAGATACTAATTAACCCACCAGTATGCTTCTGAATTTTAAGAGGAAACTGAAGAATCCCTATGCCAACGCATTGAGAATATTCAGATTCTATATAGACAGTGTCTATGGTGGAAATCCAAACCCAGAACCCCAAAACTATGAGGTATGTGCAATGGGTGGTCCAGACATTCCTAATTCACAAATTTTACAAAATTAAAAAATTAGCAAAAAAGATCACGAGCATTTAGAAACCGTGTGAGTAGATGGTTGTTTTGATTAAGAACATACTAAGCATTTGATGGCCGACATGGGATTCTTTTTAAGAATGTATTAGTGATGGGTGGTTACTGAAAACAGCCAATCAGATTTTAAATATCATTATCTAAAAGCAATCAGATGTATGAAATATAATTGTCGATTGGTTGGTGGCCATTCGCCACTTTATTCGGTCTTCATGTTCAAAGTATGCTGAAAGTCAAGGTAACTGGTTTTAGATTTCAAATTTAAAGGGTACCCATAGAGATTAGATAATCAGCTGAGTGATCACTGTGGGCTCAGTGTGAAATGTACAGACCTACGTTCTATCGTTCTAAGGGAATAGGATCCAATTTGCGTGTACTGATCACTTTAGCTTACAATTGTACCAGTGGTGTCTTCACCAGGTAAATGTGGGTGATAAAGAAGTATATGTAGGTATATCCTACCTTCATCATCTATACTATACTAGGTTTATGGTCAATATAGGGATAGGCAAAGGAGAGCCCTAAGACTAATCCAATGGGTATTCCTAACATATAACTATTTGTATCTAATTATATTCTACTGATGTCCATTAATTACAAATGATTTGAAAATTCCAATCGAAATCCAACCAATCCAAATCATGTTAGCCAAAGCACTAAATCAACAACACCAGAAACTAGTTACATTTTCAGCTGACTGTCCACATTAGTTTGCCTAAAGATTGTAACATATATGGTCAGCTTTGGACTAATTAAAAAAGATGAAATTGGATTGGTTGATATAGTCTACAACTCCATATTTAAAATTTTTTTAAAGGGACCGTACAATGACAAAGATGTTGTCTCCTGACTTGTTTGTGGTTGGAATTTGCATGCTCAGGAGCTCATTTATAAAGGCACAGAGCAATGCGCAAAGTGCAAAAAACCCAAGTAGCCAACAGGAATTCGACACGTACTGACCAAACCTAAATGAACTGAAATTGGATTGGTTACCACTCGCACTTTGCACATCATCCTCGCCCTTTGCCCCTGCGTTATTGAATAAGCTCGCGGATCCATTTAGGCGTCCGTTTTGCGGTGGATATTGACGCTTCTCACCAGCAGGAGAGCTTGCGACTCATCTCTGTTTTTTTTTTCCCAGTTAACGAGCCTGAATGGCTAACATGGTCTGCAGAGCGACCCCTATTATCAGGCGTTACTTGGGAAGTAATATTAATGGAAAGCCAGAGTGTACAGCTGCTCCAGCGTGTGTGCCTGAAAGCGAAGTCTTTAAACAGACCAAAAGGCGGGTGTATATAGAGACAAATGGGTTTTCAGCTAGAATATGGCAGGAAAGGTTGAGGAGTGCTGAGAAATGTGAGAATTCAGTGTAGTTAAAAGTGATGAAAAGTAAAAAAAAGAAAAAGAAAGTTCACAAAATTGACCATAGACTAAGAATATTCATACAGACCAGACCTTCATAAAAATCCCAGTTCAAATGATGTGCCCACTCACTAATCATTGAATGCCAGGCAACCTTTCAATGCAGGTACTGCCACGTAGACAAGAATGGGGCATCACCCAATTGTAGAATTCAATGTTTCATCATTTTCATGTGGATGTATTAGTAAAAAAAGACAAAACCATTCAGCATGTTGAATCTTTACCAAGCTGTAAATAATTTGCATTTACAATGCCTTAGCGACATTTATTGGTCTTGTAGCTAGCACTGTTTTGCACTGCTGGCTATGAGGGGCCCTTGCAGACCATTGTGACCCATTGTGGTGCACATACATTGTACTATCAGTTGTGTTAAAAAAAAGTGCATTTAATGCACAGCAATAAACCAGATCTGCTGCATTTTCTAACCCGTAATACCATAGCATATGGCATGTTCTCTACAGTACTTTTGTGTCAAGGGCCATTCTAAAAGACGTGCCATGGATGTTGTAATGAGTTTTTACCATTCTGTAACGTTATGGTCTTTAATGGCCAAAACGGGTACACCGTCCATATGGATTTTGTATATTCCTATGTTGTTGTGTTTTCTATTTTCCAAAACCATCAGTTCCCACCTAAAACATTGCGGTAGAGGACATTAACCAAACCGGGTATGATATAAGGGACTATAGATGGAACAATGTTATTGGTAGGTACAGAAATTGGTGTTTTTGTAATTTGTGTTATATGATATGATACACATACATCAAGGAGTTTCCTTGTATTTTAGTATTCCTTGCTGTTCAATGAACGAACTTGTATAATATTAATAAAACAATATGAGCAAAAATCTGAAAACCTATTCCATCCCCATTCTATGTTCAGATACTATAAATAATAATATTACTTTTTTTCTTTTTTTCCAATTGCTAACAATAATTAAGTTGTTGAGGGGTTGAAAAACAAAATTACTCAAGCGCTAAAAGTCAGCGGCATCGTTATTTTGGTGACTGAACTCGTATCTTAAGAATCGCAGTTTTTACCATGAAATTTTTTTCTAACCGCATGAGTATAAAACGTTTGAGTTCATCGAAAAAATTTACAGTGATTTTCACTATGTGATCCTTAAAAGAAAACGCCAGTCGCTGGTTTTCATTGCCTGGATGAACTGCGCAAGTTTTGTGTTTGATTGGACAAATCTACGTGCAATTCGCATGCACCAAATACATCCGGATTCCACTTCTCCATACAGCGATGGTCATTATTGGCACATAATTCTTTTTCCTATTTTTTGAACTGATTCTTTTTTTTTTGTAGGAAGAAAAGACAATGCTTATTCACTTTTATTAACCGCCACTCATTCATCAGCTCAATCCTATTTAGTTTTTTCTAGCGAAAGTGAAATCGGTCGTATCGCCATGGTAAAAGCATTGCGCAGCTCGTGGTTGGCCTAAGAAATAAATGAAGAAATAAAGAAATTAGGTTGAATATAAAAGACGCATTTCGTATAGGAATGGCGCAAAAGGTAAAAGAGATGGCTGACGGCTGGAGCGAGAAGAGTAACAGAGCCAGAGGAGAAAGGCAGGTGAGCGAAGATAGGTGATTGGGCACAGACAGGGTTAGGTGCCTCTAGCTTAAACTGCAGCAACTGGAGAGAAAATCAATATGTGGATAGGAGCAGCTGAGAAGGAATGTATCTTGTCAAAATAATGTATTACCCTCATCCCGTCTGATCGATGCTCGGAATTAGCAGAGCTGCAGCTTTAATATTTACCTCCGCGCAACACTTCCAATCTAAATTTTAATTGATTTCGACACCACCAGGGTGGGAGTAAGAGAGAGTGAGACGGAGGCCGGGAAAGGAGGGACTTTTATACCGGTGGCCAGCGACCATAGGGCACAGTGCATGTGTCAGATCATCTACAAATAAGTGCAGAGCCTTTTTAATAAAATAGGGGTTAAAGCTATAGGGATGTGCAAAGTGCGGTAACTTTCTCTTTGCTTTGTCATATCAGCAAAATACATAAATGATTTTGGGTAATTGTAGTCTAATTGTGTGGTTAGTTGTAAGCTCTTTGGGGCAGGGTCCTCTCTTCCTCCCGTGTCACTGTCTGTATCTGTCTCTCACTTGCACCCCCTATTTAATGTACAGCGCTGCGTAATATGTTGTTGCTATATAAATCCTGTTTAATAATAATAAATATAAGTAACCCAAGGAACAGAATGGCGGTACAGTTGCCAGCTAATGAGCATTTTTTATCCAAAGTGGGGGAAATTGCCCGGGGTTGGGTGCTTGGCTTTAGATTGCCGCCTACAGAAGTAGAAATTATACAGCTTTAGAATTTCTGGCTGGCATTATATGCACAAAGTTGTGTTATTTCAGGTTTATGTAATACTGATATTATTATGCCGCTTCTATACATAGATCCATTTGCACCAAACCCGTGTTGGTCTTTGAAAAGATTTTTATGCTATAGACAAAGATATTATTATCTATATTATATAATTTCCTGCTAAATGAAAAACAGTTTTATAAACTCTTTTTACCCAAAACTGGAAATAAAGTTAGGCCAGCAATTAAGATCTACTTTCGAGTAGACCGAAGATCAACCAATATAGCTGAACCTGTTTTGCAAAGGATTATGGTTGTTTCAATTCATTCCACATTATTGCTAGAAATATACCCTGTGATCTTTGAAGCATGACACTAAAATGTGCTCAAAAAGTTAAAAATTTGTTTTAGAAACTCAAAGGACCTTGGCTGGTGTTATCTGAAAGGTCCACCGAACGCTTAACGGAGCTCAGCTGTCAGTCTAAAGGAGCAATCACAGTCAACTTCGAGCACAAGGTAACTGGACATGCGTTAATTTGTTCTAAGTGTTGTAACTGTCGGGAGCTTAAGCTATGTAGGCAAGCTAAGATTGCTCAGTTGAGCAATCTAAACTTGCCTGGAGCTTCCGATAGGTATCAGGGAGAAAATAGACACCAATGGCTGATGTGCCCATTAAACAAATCTCATATTGTGTACATGTACTCAACATTCAACCTCTAGCATCATGGGGGAACTCTAACCAACTGGCCTTCAAAGCTGTCTGTGAAGGTCAATGGCAGATCAATGACTCAAACCCAAACATTTCGAAAATCCAGGGTCAAGGTCAAGGTTGTAAATAGCTGTCCTCTCATTTATCTGCCCCACCACCTGAACTTTAATTTTCTATGTTAGGAATAGCAGAAGTTATTACATCTCATAGGTAAGGAAATCATAAAATTGTCATTTAGACTTTTTACCCCATCACAAAGGGCTTTGAAGACGGTTTCCACTACAGACAGCTATGCTTGCTTCATTTTTATGACTTATAATGGATTCTTTGTCATCCATTCCACAGCTAACAAGATACCAACCCTGTGGTCAGTAGTGTCCACCAGCTTTTCTCAAAAATAATAGTAAGGTCCAGGGAACCTCTGTAAAAAGTAACAATTTGGGACAATGAGAAGGATAGCCCTTACACTGGTAGCCATTAAGTGAACCAAGTGGAACCCAAAACTAAGCAGGCACCATCTGATGAAAGTTCAGTGCGCAATAGGTCAAGGAACCCCTACCAACCTCTGGAGGAACCCAAGGGTTCCACAGAATCCTGGTTGAGAATAGCTGGTCTACACCTTCAATTCACACTGTCATCAAAGTTTAGGGGCCAAATTTTAGTGTCATGTTTTTTGATTTTTATCAAGACTTAGTGTTGATGGAGAATGTCAACACAAAGAATGCATGCCATCCAGTGATTTCCTTTTCATTCATCCTGTTTTTTTGTTTTTTCTTTCTTTACATAATTGGGTATTCCCCTTCTTTTTACTATCATTTGATTTTCTATTTGAACTTTCAGTTTGCTAAGTGAACAGCTTTCACTCCTTCAATAAACAAACCCCAACCCAATCATCAAAGCAAAAAAATGTAGCTTCACCGTACTTACTAAGCTCAGTAAATGTTCCCTTTGCAAAGTGAACAATCTCTACTCCTCTTGAATTACTACTCCTTTAGTAAATCAAACCTGTAAAATAACTTTACTATCTTCTTTAAGTGTTTAAAAGAAAAACAAGATTGCAGTTGAGCGCCATGGCAATAAAAGAGTCTGCTTTTTGTTTTTCAGGGCATAACGGCCCCTTTAGTAAATGACTTCCTTTGCTCCTGTAAATCAGTCTGGAGATGTGAAGCGATAGATCTGCTTAGACTGGCAAAAGTGAGCCTTTGCTAAGGTCTGTACAGGTGTTTGATGGTGAGCTATGTAACACTGTGTACCTAGAGGCCCTGAGACAGAACAACTGAAGAACAGATTCAGGATACAGGAGATGGTACAGAAGAGTAGCTGGGGGCGCACGACCTGGCAGAGCGATGTGTGAGTGGTAGCCCTGCTGAGCTGCGTAAAGCACCACGCCGTGATCAGGAATCTCAAGCTGAGTATGTACGTACAGTGTGAATGTATGTATCTGTGACTCCTACATACTGTGCAGGTGTTTTTTATTTTTTTTTAATAATTAATTAGCTCCAGGCATCCAAATAGCAGAAAGGAATGTGTTGCAATTATATTGCACACCTTTCGAGTATCTAGTAAGTGAATATGGTTTCCACCTTTTTTTATTTAAAGGGACCAAACAAACATTGCTTGACTTTACTACATACATGCCTTTTCCAGATCGGTGAGACACTTGAGTTGTGAATCTTCACTTAGCTTAGTGAATAGGGTAAGGCTAAATTAAAATGAATATTGTAAAGGAAACCCAATGATATACAATCCAAAAACAGAGACAGTCGGTTCGCAGTGATGATCTTTATAGAATTCTCGGAACAGGTTTGACTTTGATTAGTACAATTCTGGGCTTTGCTTTACAATGTTCGAGTCATGGCTGCCCTCTGATCCTTTGGTTTTGATTACTTTCTGAGTTACTGACCCCAGGACAAGAATACGGATGAAGAATAAAGGGGTCACTGAGGAGACTATATCCTTTGTCCAGGCTGAGAAATGTCACCCAAGGCCGATCCATAGAACTTGGGGGATATGTATGGACACGTCGTCAATGTCTAAGCCTAATGTGATCATCAAACATCTCTAGGAACCTTCTTTATCCGTATGCCAAGCTGGAAGAAACATTTCCATTGTGGGATAAATATCCAGCTGAACACCTAATGGAAGTCAGCTCTGGTCAAGAATATTCGTCTTCATAAAACTAAAATTTTTCTTAATTTTGATTAGCTTGTGAAAGCTTTTATATTCAACTGCCAAAACATGAAAAAGATTTGTGATTCTGCAACTTTGTTTTCTTAAAGCCTTTCACTTACATTATGGGTCCACCAGCTGGCTCTTTCTCTATTTCTTATGAGATCTATTACAAGGTCATCAGAACCCAATATCAGAGTTTGTTATTGAAAGACAGAGATAAAATGGTGATATATCAGGTAATGCACATTTTTTAATAGTTCATAGTGTCAGCATCAGGTGTAGAATTGAATTAGTACCTGTCGTAGATGACCAGGCTGAAAACCTTTGAGCACCTCATCGCAGAGGCCATCAAGAGGCCGTGAACGTTCTTTTGGAACATGGTCATTTTTGTATCATGATGCCCAGGGTTTATAAGTCAGTCCAATATTAGCTGGCACGTTATAGAGGCAAGATTTACACTTCATGTGCCCCCTGGCAAGCTGCCTTGGTCCTTCTTTCTTACCTCAATAAACGAATTAGCCTTAGAATCACAGTAAAAGGGTTAGATTATAAAGCTATGGCCTGGGGGTGGTGAGGGTCAAAGAGACAAATTGCCCGCTCTGTATTACACATACAAGTGATTAGAAGAGGAATGTACGCTGTCAACCTAGTTGTAGGTGATGTGTGGATGTATGTGTGCCACCCATGTTAAACCTTCAGGTTTGGTCCATGGCTTATGTTGGCCATGCATAAATCCTTCATACAGGGATATTACCATCACTTCCATTACAATAAAGCAACCAATATGTACAACAATATATTTTTCCAAAAAAATGCCACTCATACTCTACCAACAATCAGTAATAAAGTTATTTTATTATATCTGAGTCCTCATTAGGTCAGGCCAGCCATGGTGGGGACTCCACATATCAATTCATTAGGAGACAAGGCTACCTTCCAAAGCCCAAGCCGCTGTCTTTCTTATTCAATGACTGAGGCAGAAAACTCAATATCAGACTAAAAAAAAAAAGCTAAAAAAACTTCTTTTTTTTTTTTTGAAAGTGTAATGAAATTCAAACGACACATAAAGGGCAAATGACTATGAAACTGTTCATTAGTGATGAATTACATAATCTCCGGTAATACCAACGATACTGTTTTTTTTTTCTTTGCTTTTTTCTGTTACTGATGTTCTCTTTACAAAGTACATAAAGAGAAAAAGATCATTGATTATTTCAGCCGCTTATCACTTGTCAATAGTCTTAGCTGATGGTTCCCATACCTCTTCGGTTATACACTTATCCAGGAGCCCCTTCTAAACCGACAGTGAGTTTTTGTATTTCTTATGTCTATTTTATGAATTATGATATTTGAATATTGCAATTACATGTTTTCTTAGAAATGCCATATATTTTAGCAGTTAATTAGAAATAATTTTCCTTGAACTGTATTTATATATAATGGCCAAGTGATTGTAAATTCCTCACCACTACACCTGTATGGGCTTGTTGGGAATCACATTATAAAATCATGAGTACTTATATGGCATTGCCCCACCGTTGCAACTAGAATAGTCTCCAGACTACTGGGAAGGATCGACAATGGGAATTCATGCTCATTTAGCAAAAAGAGCATTTGTGAGACCGAGTACTAATGAGAAGACCTTGATCACAATCAACATTCCAATTAAGTGTAAAGGTGTTCAGTTGGGTTGAGGTCAGGGCCATGTGCTGACCACATGAGCTCATCAGACCATTTCTGGAGCTGGCGTTGTGCACAGGGGCATAGGCATACTAGAATTGGAAAGGGTCTTCACCAAACTGTTGCCACAAAGTCAAAGCATACAGCTGGCTAAAATTTAATTGTGACATTGCCTATTATTGGAAACACCAAAATTAAATCATTTGGCCATATAGTAGGTATACTAGCTTTGTGTTCCCAGCCGGTTGGCTAAGTAATATATATTTATATATCTAACAACTCCACTGCCTTGGCTCCACTTTTCAGTTGTGTTTGTATCGCCCTTATCAACCATATAAATAAGTTTAATTTTTAAACCTTCTGTACAAAAATGCCATCTAGTTGCTATTTTTTACTCATCATACCCATTGTTCATTGCAACCATATTCTCCTTCCATTCTCCTGCTTAAGTGTGAGAGAATGAACAGAAGTATATGGTTGTTTCTGGTATCAGTTATCCCTTCCATAGCTAGTGCGAGAGCCAAGGCCCAGGGGGTTATTTGCTGCATTCTGGCGGTAGCGAGGAGGTTAAGGCATCGGCACTCAGCAGTGGATATACATATTGTTTAAAGCCGCAGCGAAATGAGGGTGCCAATTGAGAGGGCTGCAAGGAAGGGAGGGAGGCAAGTGTGTGTCTGCCACTTAGATGGCTGAAATTATCCAGGTGTATGATTGGGATCGAGCTGCTGTTTATATCTCTAATGACAAATTCTTTTTAAAAGTGTCTCCGTGATGTGTTCCAAACCTTTATCTAAACACAGATCTATACAGCACGAAATTACCTCCAAGCAAAACACACACACCAGTCACCACTCAGGCTGTCTTATTGTGTGAGGAGGTCAAAGGAACAATGACAGCATTTATACCTCTCACCTAATCCAAATACATAGCGGGGGACTTCGGCCGTGTCTAATCTAAGCTCCGCCAGTGGAACATGTGCGGGCCATGTAATGGGCCCAAAGACTGGGTCGTGCACCTCTTACCCGCTTTATGTAGAGGTTGCCCATCTCTGTCTATTGTACAGATAACTGGTCACATGCTCCATGTAATAATTGTACAGATAAAAGATCAAGACATCAATGCCTATTATTATTTTTTTTTGTTTGTTTGTTGGTAAAGGGATTGGTGACTCCACGGGCCTCGAAGCAAACCTCCCCTCGCTAGTAAACTGGAGACAAACCTAGCCAAAGGCATCAATATTTGATTCCTTTTTTCAAGCAAGCATCCACTTCAGTTTCTGATGCCAAAACTCCAGCCAGCACCCTTCTTAGTCTTATGCCTAGCTGTTGGTTATTGAGGACACCATTTTATTAATAATAGACCAATGCTTGAAAAAGTATGGGAACGAGTGGTTTGCATGTACCTGTCCTGAACTCCTTCAAGGTGTGCTTACAAAGGGCCTGGATACCATTGAGTAGGTCCTACATGACTGGTGTTAAAATGCAACCCTAACCACCAGTCCATTGGTTTTTAAAAAGGCAATTAAGGCCAACCATGGCTCACTGACCATAACACAATCTGAAAAACCTTGACTACCCATGTTAAACTGTAATAAAGCAAGTTGTTGTCTAAGAGCATTTTAATACGCAAAACTGATTTTGTTTGGCCAAAAATGTCCTCCTCCATTTAGACCTAACACGCCTATTCCCACCCGGTCAACCATCCATTTCAAACATTCTGATAAACTCTTCAGTCAATGATCCAGCACTGCTTTGTACTCACATGTACATGCCAGGAATATCAGTTTGCTAATTCCTTTCTCTCTTGACTTTACCATTATATCTCCAGGAGCAGTCACAGACAAGGGAGTCAATGGGTGCATAGGCCGGCCCCTATTCTTACCCTTTGATAACTGTTGGTCACATTAGGTTCTTCTCCACTTCATGCTCCTAAATAGAAAACTGGAAATTGTATCTAATAGCAAGAAGGTTTTCAAACATGTGGCAAATTTAGGTGCAATAATGAGAGTCCCTCCATTGGAGACATTCACTATTGTCCTATATAGGTCAGGAACAACCTGATTAGTGCAAAAAAAGTTTAAAACTGGGAGAAACTCTAACTACATTTTACCCATTACCAATTGCTTCTTTAAGCCTTATAAGCAGACCTTTCCTTTAGTCTCTTGTTCCTGCCACGTATGTTTTTGCTATACAGTTCTTTGTCGCTGTCATTAGAAAGATTTTTTATATTTCTATTATCCATATTTCCTTGTTTGTATCAATCGTACAGTGCCACAGGAAATGATAGCATTACATGAATCAAATATGATATTAATAACTTCATCTCTGTCATTTTCCAAGCATGCATTACACAGTACAATCATTACCATCATTATGAAGGAACCATGCTGACTTTTCTTCAGACATTGATAGTCAAATTATAGCTGGTACAACTATTCATACAAATGCTATATATGAAAATTGAAGGATTATATTGAATTTGTATGCATTATGTCATGGAAGCACTCATCAGGGTCATATCTTGGGAAGAATACTATTGGTATGGAGTTTGTATGCTCTTACCTTGTATATATGGGCTTTCTATGGGTATTTGGGTTTCCTTTAACTTCCTATAAACATACTGGTAGGTTAATAGGTTTCCCCCAAATTTGCCTTGGACTTTATTATGTCATGATAGCACTCATCAGGGTCATATTTTGGGAAGAATACTACCGGTATGGAGTTTGTATGCTCTTCCCTTGTATATATGGGC
Organism: Pyxicephalus adspersus; assembly: GCF_032062135.1. Lineage (NCBI taxonomy): Eukaryota > Metazoa > Chordata > Amphibia > Anura > Pyxicephalidae > Pyxicephalus > Pyxicephalus adspersus. The sequence goes on from NC_092868.1 coordinate 10,491,594, forward strand.
TTCCAAGCGGTACTTGGGTTTCCTTCTACACCCCAAAAACGTATTGGTAGGTTAATGGGCTTCCCCCAAATTTGCCTTGGACTATAACATATCATGATAGCACTCATCAGGGTCATATTTTGGGGATAATACTATCGGTATGGAAATTGTATGCTCTTCCCTTGTATATATGGGCTTCCTATCAGTACTTGGGTTTCCTTCTACATCCCAAAAACATATTGGTAGGTTAATGGGCTTCCCCCAAGTTGGCCTTAGACTATGTTAGGGACCTCGGACTATGACTTTAGTGGCAACATTAGATTGTGAGCACCTTTAAATGATAGATACTGAAGACTATAGGCTCCGTGAAGCTATGCTGGATATTTTGGTGCTATATTAATACTAAGTTAAAATAATTGTGTTACTTCTTGTAAAATTTGTAACTTTTCCCCCCTGTAATAACATTAGGAAAAGGTATACAAATAAGAAGGAAGAGAAAAAACTGGGGTCTACTTTTCCACCCCTTTTAACACCCACAAATACATAATGACTCCAAGATATATTTGCCCCCAAGCTTTTTTTATAGATGAATGTAGATATTCAATGAGTAAGTAAGGAAGAGGCCGAGTATTTGAAGAGGACTGCCCTGACAGGATGGACAAATGATGCTGAGTCTGAGAAGCCGGGAGTTCAATTAGTGAACACACTGAGTGAGTCGTTGGTGTAAGTGACCTTACACGTTTAATTAACATCCTATCATTATGAAAGATGGGAATCAAAGTTCCGTCACTTTGATAAATTAACAAATTATGTGCTACTCCTGATCTTCGAGGCTTGTGTCCGGCTCCTCTTCTCTCCCCCTCCTCTCCCTCTCTGTCATCTTCACAAGCTTAAGATTGTAATAATGGGGATTTAAAGAGGATGGGGCAACTGCTTTTATACAATGCATATATAAAAAACAAGGGTATAACCTTGAAGGAAAGAACTTTGAGTTACCATAATTCTATGAGAAGCCATTCTCATACTTCTTGGTCTGTGTATGGAAAAGGTCCACCAGATTTTTGGATATTTTTTTCTTCTATAGGGACCGAGCTGAACTCTTTACCCTGCTGAAAGCCCACAAATATTTATTAATTTCACTGTCTACCCTCATGGTTTTCCTAAGGGCCCAGCTGTGGATCAGAGAACCAAATATACAGTAGCAATAGTCAGTAGTGACAGGCTTCAGTTCCTGTAGGGTCTTGGCAAGTTGCTGAGGCTTCTATGCCTTCTGGAAAGGTTTCAAGCCTAAAACTGGTTCACCGTTCACTGTCCTACTCATGTTAGAAGCACCGGTGCTCAGCCTAGGCACCTGTCATGGTGACCCATTTCTTTCTACGTATAGGTCTAAATCATAGCCAAGAACTATGGACACTTTGATCCTGATTTAATAAAGTTCTTCAAGACTGGAGAAGCTCTCCAAGACTATCATAGGAGAACCTGGGTGATCCAACAAACCCGGTATGGATCTGGTCCAGGGTTGAAAACATTTATCAACACAAAGCAAATGATTTTTAAGAAATCCATTTCAGTTTTGCTAGATTACCCATGTTTTTCCATGATAGTCTATCTTCTCCAGTCATGGAGAACATTGATAAATCAGACTCTTTGTGGGCAGAAATGCATTACTATGACTCCCTAGAGTTGCAAAAACGTGTTTCAATGGGTTGTTCATATTCTACTTCCCTTTTCAAAAGGTTGGGCCGCCATCTTTAATTTTCATCGTAACCCCATACTTTGTATTTTGCACACCCAATTCCTCAAGTCTATGTTTCACTTAGAGGAGCAGGATTTATTTTTTTACATGTGCATCACACATCTGAATTTACCAAAGTCCTTTCTGGGAATTAAGTATGTCCATACTTTTTTTTTATGTGGGATATGTTTATTTCCCTAGTGGTTGAACTTGATGGACTTACTTTATACTATATAATTTACTATACTATGTAAAGTAAATGTAGGCCATGTATCCTTGTTACTCCCTTCCTTTACCTTTCTCTCACTGTTGTCCATTATGTTCTTTTACTTTCTTATATGTCTTTAAAAAGCTGATTACCATGTTCAATGGACAAGACAATATAGAACTGAGTTGCTAAACTTCCCTTTCTTAATGTGTTAGGATAATGATATATTAAATACTATATATATATATATATATATATATATATATATATATCTCAAGGAAAACTATTCAAAGAAGATCTATGATTGTAGATGGTAATGGAATCAAAGGTAACAATGCTCTTCCATCCTAATCTTCTGTTAACGTATAAGGATTCATTTTGAAACAATCTCAAGTCTTGCTGTTCTAACAAAAAGTAATGAGAAGCATGATATAAAAGAATATAAGTTTTAAGAACTTAGAATTTAGGAATCCTGGCCCTATACTCCAGGCAATGCATTATTAAATTAGGAGGCTGGGAGTACTCATCATTCTGTGTATTATTTGAGTTGTAATAGGTTTAATATGGTACATTTGGGAACAAGCAGCTGCGAGATTCAAACACAGCAGAAATGAACTAAAAAAAGCAGATGATCACACACACAGAAAGAAAATATCAAATACGACAAGGAATAGTAACTAAAGCTTTTTACAGATTTTCTGTGCTGGAGAAATGTAGCGATGTATTGTAGTAATAATCTACATCAGATCGTTAAACAACAGACCACTAATGACTTCTATTGTTTGCTATGGGGAGGATGCATTGCATGCCCCCAGCTTTTACTCCCCTTTTTTTCCTCCATAGAACAGTGCTGTCTGTACAGTGCTCATTCATTCTACTGTCACTAGAAGCTATCATTAAAGATCATTTTCAGCTACTTCTATTAAATGTACTGTATACCGGCTTTAGTAAACTACTATTATCAAAGTTTTTGAAAATGCATTGCATTGCCATTTATGTTGTTATGTGTTGTGTTGGGGCAGCCCAATGCACCACAATGCACATAATGGAAAAAAAAAACATGCATATTATTGATGTGCATTACCTCTTGTAGTATTGCACTGCTCTGGTAAGGTTTATTAGGAATGAATGGCAGCACAACACACAAATGCATGTTGCATGGTGTTGAAATACTATTTACTGTGACTTGGAGGAAGTTGAATCCCAATATTGTAACCAAATATTATCTATATATAAAAGGCACTTTGCGCTGCGTCTGATCTTGTAGCTTCCCCCTCATGCAGAAGGAGCCAGTCATTTGTTCAACAGTGCTTGGGTGCTACCAAGTGGTAGGCTGATTCCTCGAATGCTTTCATGGTGGCCTTCTTCCATGTCTCCAGAATATTTCCACTAATGTGCCTTTGTTCTGCACACACAAGAATTGATCTAGGGACACCAATAGGCAACATATGGACCTACACATCCATTGGTGGTCAACACAACACCTCTCCACCAAAGTCACCTCTTCTGAAAAGAACATGTTATGGTTTTACCAGTCCAAATCTAGCTTGGAATATTGTGAAGATAAGCCAACAGAACATGAATAACAAATGTACAGTAGATACCAGTAAAGAAAATTGCTTACCCCTTGCCATTGAACAATAGGTCAAGTCGTACTTTGGTCAGCCAACTACTGGTTGGTCCTCACCTCCTATTGCTTGCCTACAGGAAGAATTGGCACCAAAGCCAACACAAGTTCTGGAGGTACAACTAAGAATGGCTTTAAATGAAATGTCCCTGGGCACTAAATGGGCATCATTCCAGCTGTCTGCATCCCTGATATTTTGACCATTGGATAAGATTTAGTAATTGGCCAACTGTAAAAACAGCAAAGGTTTGACCAGCATGGAGCAAGCAAGTGCTCCAGGTTCCTCCATGTACCATTGTGCGGACGCATCCTAAACTACTGGTGCTAGCGGTGCCCAAAAAGGGTTTGGGGCGCAAGGAACTGGAAGGCTGTGCATTTTGGGCTTCTTCTTCATATCAAAAAAACACTGCCGGTCCTCCAGGGAAATTCATTAAGCAGAACCTTATTCCTTGACCCTCTTCTTTTCCTTGTTCCTACCTGTTCATTTCTTTTCTTCCTTTTCCTGCGTCCTGTAATCTTATTTCTTACCTTTTACATCATTCTTAGAGCTTTTAAGAGTCCATACTTGTGTCACTATACGTATTTGTGTCACTATATGCAGCACGCTTGCTCAGGGATTAGCACTCCGGCTTTTGCAGCGCTAGGTCCCAGGTTGGATTCCCAGCCAGGGCATTATCTGCATGGAGTTTGCAGGTTCTCCCTATGTCTGCGTGGGTTTCCTCCCACATCCCAAAAACATGCAGTGAGCTTAATTGGCTTCTCCCTAAAAATTCACTTTAGACTACATTAATGACATATGACTATGGTAGGGACATTAGATTGTGAGTTCCTTTGAGGGACATTTAGTGACACGACTATAGACTTTGTACAGCGCTGCATAATATGATGGCGCTATATAAATACTGTATATTATTCATAACGGTCAACCAGAGGAGCTGACAATCTGATTCCCATTTTACATATATTGGCCCACTGAACGGACGCAAAGCATTCCCTTTTAAATCCCATTATAAATCTAAAAATGGAAGAAGTCGCGCTAACCGCCAACGCTCTCATCCTTACGGTAGCGTCGCAGGGAATTATCTATCCTGACAGTCTTTGAATTGTTGTTGCTTTAAATCTGAAACAAGTTAGTTACACAAACACAAAATCGGTGCATTTTAGCAGCTCTTGGGATATTGATAAAAGACCCCGGATTGTGTAGGAGTGTTTTTCAGGGAAGGTGGGGGGGGGGCTAAAACCTGAACCCCCCCCCCCCCCCCCCCTTCCTTCTGTTCAGAGACCCCTTTGATTTGCTGTCTCTGATTCTTTGCCTGCAGCTCTGTCCCCCTGGCCAGCTAGTTTCTTTGAAGTGCTGGAACCCCTCTTACTGTCCTCGCTATAATCTGCTGCATATTACAGGAGCCTAATTAGAAATCGATGCCACCAGCCTTGCGGGTGTTTGCAAAGTGTTTGTGGATGTTAATAAAATTCCCAGCTCGATACTACTCATCCTAAAGCTTTGGGAGTAGAGAAAGTACTGACTATTGGAAATAGAATGAGAGAGGGAGTGGGTGAAAAAAAGAGGAGCAGAGGAATGGGGAAGGAGGATTAATGAACAAAACAAGAATTCCGCAAAGAATTCCTGAGATTGTTATCCTTGTGTTAAAGCAAAAGACATCAGAAGTTGGGGAGGAGCAGCAAAATAATGGCTGAGACATCTGATAGTGGGTCAATCATGCTTATTTATTGAACATTCACTGGGCAGTTACTAAAGTTCCTTTTAAAAAGGCGCTACATATAAAACATTCTGATTCTCTATTTTGTGTAATTCTCACCTCCTGGGCATGGGCTCCAATGTTAAAGGTGAACTCTAGGCAGATGATAACCTACAACTGACTTCCTCACTCATAACCTCATCACACGCAAGGCTCCAAGACTTTTCTAGAGCTGCCTCGACTCTCTGGAATGGTCTTACTCATCCAATTCGGCTTGCTCCGAATATCTGCTCATCTGAAAGAGCACTCAAAACCCATTTTTTCGAACTTGCCTACCCATCTTCTTCTATCTTTTAAAATCCTCTCTACTTCCCACCACCACACAATTGTGTGTTACTTCCCCCACCTCCTAGATTGTTAGCTCTTTGGGGCAGGGTCTTGTGTCACTGTATTCATCTGTCATTTGCAACCCCCTATTTAATGTACAGCGCTGCATAATAAGTTGGTGCTATATAAATCCTGTTTATTAATAATATTAATAATAATAATAATTATATCTTGGTAGCAGCTTTTTGCAGTTCTTGTACAGCAGGGCTGGAGTGTGAGTAGTAGAAGCTGCAGAAAGAAGCAATCAGGTTAGAAGGGTGCTGATAGAAGGAGAAAATAGAATGATCAAAAAATTCCTAATGGGCTGATTCTCTTTCCAGTGTCCAATAACAGGCAGATAGTAGGTCCAGAATGATCTGGGTTGAATAATGCTGACTTTCAGGGTACCAGGAACCATATCCATCAATCTGTCCATCTGTTTGTCCATAACTACAGTATTTCTTACATGTCAATCTGTCTGTTCTATTTACCTGCCTTTATTTCTGTTATGTATGTACCAATATGTCTGCCATCTATCTACCATCTTTCTGTCCATCCCATTCTCCATACTTGACCAATGCCCTGTGTTGGTCAGAGCTGGACACCTTCCCCATCACTGGAGTATATATAGCAGTGCTTATCCATAAGTGTCCCCCCAGATGTTTTAAGGGTTCCTTGAGCAATGGGCAATTTGTAGTTCTCAGGTCAGATTAAGTGACACCAATGATCATTTTGGCTATTTGTAAGGGAGACATTCTTCCCACTGGCCAGCAATGTATAAGGCATTCTTCCCACTGACCCTGGTGGGCTAATATACTGTGAGATATAGTAATACTTATAGCAGGGGTTCCTGCAGGACCTGAAAGTTATTTCAAGGGTTCCTCCATTTTTAAAAGGTTAAGAAACACTGATCTGGGTCAAAGTAAGAGTACCAGTCTACCATTGCTGCTGCTGTATGACCTTGAAGAGTGACATCATCACCACCCATAGAGGAGAATCAGAGCCTCCCCAGGGACTGGCAGGGAAGGGGTTAACACAAGACTGATTTGCAACCAATCGGCCTATTAAAAAGAGATTTGATGTGTGTGGCAGGTTTATAAAGCGCTTCTACAAGTCATTATTCAGGTGTCAGAAGGAGCAGAGCAGGTGAGAGAGGTCTTATTAATGACTGAATGATAACTTCATACAGGGGGGGAGGGGGGGACTCATCACTGAACAGCAATCCATACACTGCTCTGCAACCTATAGAAATAAAATACAAAAACAATGGGAGGGAGGAAATAAAGATGCCTAAGATGTTTTATAGAAAGAATAAAAGTACATTATATACTGATCTATACAGGAGAGAGAAGACAGAAGGATAGATATAGACAGATAGATAGATAGATAGATAGATAGATAGATAGATAGATAGATAGATAGATGGATAGATAGATAGATAGATAGATAGATAGATAGATAGATGGATAGATAGATAGATAGATAGATAGATAGATGGATGGATAGATAGATGGATAGATAGATAGATAGATGATAGATAGATAGATAGATAGATAGATAGATAGATAGAATATAGTAGATAGTAATAGAAGGGAAATTATTAGATGGGGGATGAAGAGATATAGAAGAATAGATAGATGGAAGAAAGAAAGAAAGAAAGAAAGAAAGAAAGAATACCTTAAAGTAGATAGAAGGATAGGAAATTAAAAGATATGTGAGGAAGTGAAAAATAGATAGATAGATAGATACATAGCTGAATAGATAGTAGATTGGAGGATAGGTGGTGGATAGAAAGGTAGATAGATAGAAGAATGAATAAAAGAAAGTTAGATTTGGGATACAAGGACAAATATCTCTTTCATATTTATATTTCTGTAAATAGTTCCAGAATCTTTTGGTAGTATTTTTCTTTATTTAATTTGCTATAATAAATATCCCTTCCAATCTCTAGTCATAGAAAACAATTGTAGATAATGTGGAGAGAGGGGTCGGATGATAGTTTCAGACATATAAAGGAAACATTTATCATTCTCTTTCTACTTGGTGAAATGTATCACCATTACCATCAATATAATATTATTTATCATAAATCAAATATCGCACATAACCCCCCTTCCCATACATATCGATATATTTGTACAATTGATTCTTTAGAATCTTTGCGATCTTTCCCCTATAAGTCGGGCTCCGATGATGAAATCCTTATAACTACTTTTATATTTGTTGGATCTGAAAGCTGAAAAAAATATTTCCCCCAAATATAAAAATCCTGGGTGACCTTTATGATAAGTTGTAAGATGATGGGTGGGATTCATGGAATAAGAAATATAGAAGAAAAGCTTCTTCCAAAAACATTCTTCATCACTGCGGAAAAAGATCAACAGATCTTCAAACTAGCCGACCAAGGCTGTATCGATTCTTATTAGATCGGTGTGAGGTGGAACCGTTTTATGTCGGTCTTCAAAGACTTTGGGCAAAATATTGAGTTTTCAGACACTTTGCTCTCCGCTGCATTTTAATCAACACCAAAATAAATCGCTTGGTGGGAAGAAATTCTGAGTTCACCCCTTAGCTGCCGCTTCATTGCCCGATTGTTTATTCTAGATCTTTACAAGCGGCAGATTTGTTAAATGCCGACACAAACTAACGAAATCCGGGCAATCTGAGAAAAGATCTGCTTGGTAAATAGGCGAATGTGATCAGTGAATATAAATAACATGGGGTGAATGATGGTGTTTCTGTACACACCAGCGCTGATGATGAATGGAGATCGCTGGGCGATTTGTATCAAGGTGACCTAAAATTGCTTCATGTTTTACTATATATACCATGGAAAATGTCTCACTGAATACCAAACTATATGTATCTAACAGAAGGAAATTCTAATAATCTGATTGACATATAAAGATGTCATTTCTAGTTTATTTAACTCCCTTTCTATCATGTATTTGCCCTCTCCCTTACTTTCCTTATCTTTAATCTATATATTTCTTTTATATTTTTATCATAATCAGTTTCTTCTTTTTCTTTCTAAGTATTTTCACTTCTCTAATCTCCATAAATATTGTTTTTGTTCTGTTCTCTTCTCTTTCAATCCTTTCTTTTTTTTTCATTTTTATTCTTTTTTTTTTTTATATTTCTTTACTTCCCTCTTGCTCATTTCTGTCTTTAATACTTCCCCCTATCTCAGTCCCTTCTCTGTCTATTCCTCTCTGCCCCTGTCTTTCCTTCTCTTTTTTCTGCCTCCTATCTTCTCTCTTTCTTTCTTTTTTTTCTTTCTTTCATTTTTCTTTTCATCTGTTAAGTTGATTTCTCCTTCTTCAATTTATTTACTTAGTTTTCTTTTTTTCTTGTTTCTTAACCCTATCATTTACCATTTCGTTTTCTCCCTCCTTTCTCTCTTTCCCCTTTCTACTTCTCTCTGCTTCTTTCACTCTTCCCTGTATCTCTCATATTTTCACACTTATTATCTCCCCCTCCCTGTTTAATTTCTCTCCCTATTTTTCTTTTTTATTCATTTATCTACCTTTCCATTTGCTCTTCTGTGGTACAATCTACCTAGCATTGGAGAAGCACATGAAAGTGGTCTATTCACTCTATTTTATCTCTCTTTCCTTCTTCCTTTCTTTCCTTCCTTCCTTCCTTCCTTTCTTTCTTTCTTTCTTTCTTTCTTTCTTTCTTTCTTTCTTTCTTTCTTTCTTTCTTTCTTTCTTCCTTGCTTCATTTCTTTCTTCTTTTCTTTCTATTTATCTTTAATATTTTACTACATTTTCCTGTTTCATTGTTGTCCTTCTTTTTTGTCTCTACTTTTCTCCCCCTCTCACTAATTTCCTTCTCCTTTTCTGTTCCTCTTCATCTATCTACCTATTTCATTTTCTATTAATTCTGCATACTTTTTTTATTTTCCTAATTTATCTATCATTAAACACCTCCTTCTCTTTTAGAACTTTTTTTTACTAATCCCCCCCCCCACTGTCTTTTTATTTTATTATTTATCCTCCAATTTCAGAACTTTTTCCTCCCCTCTTACACTCTTCTTCTCCATTGTCCTGTCCACACCATAAGCCATCCATGCTATGATATAATTAGCAGCCTTTGAACCTATCACAGCAGCCTGCCGGGTCCGTGGCGCAGTACAAAGCAGCCATCCAGGGCAGTTAATGAGCTGTTGCCCTCTCTTAGCGCTTTGGCTCTCATCCCTCTCTCCTCTTTAGCAGGTAGTGTGTATGACATTTGATCTGGGATTTCACATGAAAGCCTCTCTGTAGTTGTTAGTTAAGATCTGTCATTGATCCCCATTGATTAAGCTGGGTTTACCCTTAACACACTGAGCTCAGCCAGGGGGGGTGAGAGATTTGGGGATGGGGGGGTTGATGGTGAATAGACAGGGTATAAGGGATTTGTAGCTTGGCCGGGGGTTATAAAACAATGAGGTTATGAGTAGAAGAAGAAAAAAACACTTCCCTCCTTTCAACTCTTCCAAACAGTTGCCGACGGATATATAAATCGATAATTAATGACAATGAATAATTTACCATATCGATTTTACTTGCCACATATCCTTTCACATTGCATGTATATGTCTATATGTAGATGGGTTGAAGGTGCACTTGCAGAGTGCAGAAGGTGGGGGGCGCACTGGAGACAATACCCAGCTGGACTGGGGGGAAGGAGGGGGTAAGTGGCTCCTTTGGACTCATAGTTTTTGTTGGTTTTCAGTGTTTGTTCATAGTGTGTACTCTGTTTAAATAAATGCAAAGAAGAGGAGAGGAGGGAGAGAAGAGGAGGAGGGAGGGTGAGGTGCTGGGATTGGAGGGGTGTGGAGGGTATTCCCATAGCTGCTTGTTATAACATTTCTCCAGGAGATTTAAGCAAGTTGAAAGCTCTTGTAACTAAAATCAAAACTAACAAGGAAATGATTGCTGTCTCTCATCTGGGTAGAGCGTCCTGGGGCCCGAGAGGGGCTCTCAAGAATCAGCTTTGATTTCTAAAAAATGCATTACCTCCTAAATCAAACGAAACATTACTTTAGAAGAGAAAGAGACCGGGGAGGAGGGGGGGGGGGGGGGTCATCTACAACACACACGGTAGACGTGCAATGGCGAAGGAGGAGGGGGGGAGAGAGGCAAAGTTAAAACGAAGCTTGCTGGGGCGACGTTGAGATGGCCGATTGATGTCATTGTGGACATTGACCCGAGGTTCATCCATAGCCTTGCTGGTTGGTGGCCTTGTCATTGGACCACCAACTCAACAAAATGGATATTTTGGTTTTGGCCAGTTCTCCATAATGGGTAATGTCTTCATTACTCCCGCAAGGTTGCACAAAAGCTATCTCTCTTTTAATAAGTTGATTTTCGGCTTATCAAATGAATAGAATTGGTTGTGTTTGGCATGGGGTCTTGGCATGAAATAGAAGAGTTATGTTTCAATGAAGAGATAATGGTGCATGACCACCTAAAAATAAGAATATATGTTAAGGTTTTCACTAAACCAGTTGAAGGTTACCAACTACCAATAAATATAATAAAAAAAAAAAATTTGACCTAAACTGGAAACTTATCCCTCAATTTACACCCAACTCAACCCATAATTAAAGATCTTAAATTATCTCCTACTCCAAGCTTTAACCTTAACTCTTCAGCCCAGGTCTTCCCCAAATTTTAAACTGCCCCTCACAGTCAACCCAACCCTATAGCTTATTGACAAGCCATAACTGTACAGTGGCCATTATCCCAACGCCCTTATTATTTTCACAATCTTGGTGGCAATAAATCAGAGCCAAGATATCTCCACCACAAACGGCTGAACTGGCTCCCTGCTGGTTTCCGGAGATGGCTCACCACTGAGGTTCCTGGGATATTTAAGTGCGGCATATGGGTTAGCATAGCAGAAACCATGCAAGAAGTTAAGATCCGTAAAGTGGGAGATCGTCATCGCTGGAGATGATTGTGATTGGTTTTTCGGCAAATCAGTTTGGTTTTCCATATCACCAAACGTCATTGGACAGTAGCAGTCCCCACACCAATTCATCTCCTACTCGTCTTATCCTTTCCACCATTCGGGCTACTTGGCAGCACTGCGTTCGTTTATTCCTACTACTTCGTCTATTCCTACTGTCACCTGAAACAATCACTACGAATCGTTTTGAGTAACCATTATTGAACGTCTGTACAAGGCTTTAGCCCACAAGGCATTAAAGTAATTTGTGAAGGATGACCACCGCGTGGTGGAGTAGACTGACAAATTGACTGTTGCTTTGTTAATTTACATTGACGATGGAAGGTAATCAGCAAGGGAAACTCAATGGTTCCAGCAATATGTTAATTCTCCATCCTAGAGCTCTTGATGTTGTCCTGTATGTGGACACCTTAGGTGGGGTGCAACAACACCCTGAACAATGGCAGACTTTGGAGAAAAAATGTTACCATAATCAATGAAGTGCTATACTTCTGAAGTTCTCTATTGGTCAAAGGCTTGTGGATACACTAGACTCATGGGTGCCAACATGGCTGACTACAATAGTGGATGGAGCCAACAGTGGACCCCTGTGAAGAACTTACTTGGTCACCCTTTCCAATAATTCTGACTTGGGTCCCCTTGTGGGGGCCCCTGTAGACTGAAGAGGATCCAGGGCCCTCTTGCAGTGGCACACTTTGCACCTCCCTATGTCTGCCCCTGACCTGGTGGAGACATAGGGCCTGATTTATTAAAGCTCTTCAAGGCTGTAGAGCATACACTTTCATCAGTCAAGCTGGGTGATGCAGCAATCCTGGAATGGATTTCTTCAAAGTCATTTGCTAGTAAATGTTTTGAATCCTGAACCAGATCCATTCCAGGTCTGCTTGATCACCCAGCTTCCCTTATGAAAGTGTGTCTTCTCCAGCTTTGGAGAGCTTTAATAAATCAGGGCCATAGCCACGAGGCCTTGTGGATTACTTTAATGGCCACTTCCTGTCTTTATGCACTCGCTTCAGTTTCAGCTGCACATTGGTAACTTTCATTGCCTGTATGATGTATGTGTCCCATCAGGGGCACATATGACAAGGTGACAACCCATTAACACAATTAGGAGACAGTTGTCACCCTTAAACAGGGAGTACTTTTATCAGGGAGTCTTTTCCCTAAAAGCACAAATCCATAAAGATAAACTGACTTTTTTCAAACATTAACATGTTAAAATGAATGAAAGATGTTGGTGATTGGCTCATATTCATATTTTTGACTGATATAAAATAATAATTGGAACAATGTTGCCTTTTTTTCCCTCTGATTTAATATGATGTCAGTGTGCAGCTGGTAATATGGAGGCCCAGCAGTTACAAGCTGGCCCTGTGACCCGAAGAAGAAGGCTTTGGTAGCTGCCCCCTCTGCGGCCCTGTAATCCTGCCCTAGGGGGAGAAGGGAAAGCGTTCTGCAACTTAAAGAACTGAACGGCGCTCAGCTCGGCCAGATCAAACTTTGGACGCCGTCCCTTTGCTCTTTAATACTTCATTCTAAATCCCCATTAATGTTTCAGCGAGGAGTGAAAATTCATTCTCAGCACTTTGGCGTCTTTTTCCTTATTGACACTGGAAGTGAAACGGCGACTTTAACGTATAGATACAAAAACGGCTTCCATAAACTCTTCCAGCGGAGCGGCTCATCCAGCTGGGTGCATTACCAACTCCAGATTATTAAAAGAAGCTTAACGGGCACAGCCAATGTTTGCTTTGTTTACTTAATCTTTAACATTCCGTCTTTAGCTCAATCAATGGATATTATTTCTAAAGAGCACCTGTCATTCCTGGATAGCGATGATACAGTGCATGAAAACCCTAACATCTTATATTCACCTTAACAACATTATGTAAATTCAAACCTCATTTCCAATAATTTTTTTAAAATGTTTTGCAGTGTAGGTACATACCTTCTCTGAACCAGCAGTCAAAGCACCTTAAAACAAACCCTCATTCATCTCTGTAGCTGTAAGCATTAGAAAGGAATTTATTTTCAGAGTTTACAACATAGACTTATTTTTTTAGAGGAGAATCATAAAAGGCTGCCAGCTTTCTGTTATAAATAATCAGCTGATGTTTCTAAGCTGTTAGAAACTGACTCCAGAGTTGTTATCTTTGAGGTGGGATAACTATGCAATAGTAACAGCTAGAGAGATCGGTGATGGCTTGTTTATGATATGAAAATAATTTTAGGTCCATCATCTAGGCATAGAAGCACGATAAAGCAGAATTATAGTCCAGTTTTCAAAATTGGTGAGCAGACAGGACTTTATTGCAGAAAGAGACAGGCCATGTCCCTTCTGCAAAAAACACACTTACCTGCCTGATCACCCCCTTCCTGCGTAGGAACCTGGGATACCCAGCGCATCCTGGCTTCTCCTGCAACTGCCAGGAATGGATGAGCATGTGCACGGCCGATGAAGATGGCTGAGGTGCGAAACCAAAGGATGAATGGAGATTACCCTGCTTAAGGCAGAACTGGGACAGGTGAGTGTGCTTAAAAAATTCAGATCAGACAGGTAAGGGTGTTTTCATGCAGAATAGACTTGTCCTGTTTTCTTCTGCATTTGATGTCCATTGGGCACTACCAGTTGGTCATCCCAACAAGCATGGCCTATTGTGGTCACCATGAGTAAACCCGCCTTGGGAACTGCTCTGCAGGCGTAAAGCAGCTTCAAATACAAAATGGCATTAAAAGGGGTGAAAAGGGCATTACACTGAGCATAGATCCATTTTCAGGCCCTGGACAGCTCCTGGATGAGTCTGTGGTCTTGGCCTGGTGTTGACCGGAGCTGTCCGGTGCTGAAGTGTTGCGGTCATAGATCAAAGGTTTGGCATTTCTAACACAGGTACTTTTTTTGTTTGTTTGTTTTGGTGTGTGTGTAAATATGTTTACCATTTTCTGGAACTACCATGTTGTCATGACAACATACTTAAAAACCACCAGCGTGTTACCGCGACTCACGTCTACGGCAATTTACGGTGAAATTACACCTGGGGGAAGTTTAGCTTCAGTTCCCTCTCACAAATTAGAGTGCGTTTCTGCTTTCTCTCTGGGTGTCCGCGGTCTCGTGTATTGCTTCTTTCTCCCTCTGTCGCTCCTTCTGTCTCTTGCTCTCTTTCCTGCGCGCACTCCCTCGCCGTCTCTCTGGCGGGTTATCTATTTTCTTGCTGCCTTTTCCTATTTATCTGCTGTGTCTGTCCCAGCAGCTTGCCTGCTTTCTGGTTTCTCCGCTGAAAATTGGAGCTGGGAGGGGGATACAAAAAAAGAAAGAAACAAACAGGCCCTTAATGAAGACAAACCGACCAGGCCGGCACATTGGGACTGCGCTGTGCGCAGAAGGCTGGCGGAATTAAGGGGCCACTCTGGGCGGAATTTAAAAGCAATGGGCAAAGCACAGCTGCATCCTTGTTGCTGATATCCAGGGGTTCAAAGATCTCCATCTTTTGCAAGTTAAATGCTTTAAACTACAGGGGGTCATGTGACCAGAGGCTGTAGCTCCAGCAGGAAAGCTTGCAACATCTAGCCGCACTTGGATTATATAAACGGCAGAATAATAGAACATATTACATGAGTATAGGTATCCCTTCATCTCTCCATATTGGTTCCAACAGATGTGCATGCCACAGGGGCCAGGCTGCTCCACCAACGCGTTTCGCCTATTCCATTGGCCTAATCATAGAGGTGATTATATAGCTTTAAACACATATTTTCTATGCAGACTTAGCAGCTCTGTCGCGGTGTCCTGGAATGCGAGAGGAGAGGCGGTGGTGGCGGCATATTCGGCGAGGGAGGAAGTTTAAAAGTAATAAAGGAAAGGCAGCCAGAAAAACGACAGAAGTAAATAAATAAATAATAGAAGCATCCAGAGCCGAGAAGAAAGGTGGATGTAGCAGGAGAATTAACACGGGTGGATGAGATTTCAAAGAAAGGTAGTGTTGCTTCCTATAGATTCCTCCAGGAGGGAGAGCGAGAGGGCCTTACACCAATCCCCTCACCCCCCACCACCGCTACACCCCCAACCTGCATGTCACACAAGAGGCGTGAAAACAACACAAACTATGCCTAGGGCCCCACTTTTCTGCTGCACCCCATCTGCTGTTCTGGTTGATCATTATCTGGCTTTGGCTTGACTTAGACAGCCAGGGGGCTGCTTGGGAGGTGGGGGGAGAGGAGCACAGAAAAAGATCAAGCATTGGAGAGGGGGTGAGAGGAGAAAAGGAAGGGGGTCTGCTTCTTGCTAGTGGCTCTGAAAGAGCAAGATAGTTTGTTTCCCGCTTGTATTATCAAGTTGTTATTTGCACAAGAAGTAACAGGATGTGTTTTATGAGTTGTGGGGGAGACGATCATATCTCCATCTATCTATCTATCTATCTATCTATCTATCTATCTATCTATCTATCTATCCATCTATCTATCTATCTATCCATCTATCTATCTATCTATCTATCTATCTATCTATCTATCTATCTATCTATCTATCTATCTATCTATCTATCTATTCCCTGTTTCATTTTTCTCCCTCTCCTTTTCTTTTTTCCCTCTTTTCCTCTCTTCTGTTTCCTCTATCTATTCTAGTATCCATGTATATGTATCTGTTATTGATTTATTATTACACTTAAAGTTTTCATATGGCTTCATAACGTAGCAAATAAACAGTGTAACTTAGGTGTGTGTATGATGTTGCAATGTACATATCTGTTTATGGAATGTGTTGGATATGGAGAATGCTTTATGAATGTTTTTTTAATACCTTTTTTTCTTGTTTTCCCTTTTTCCTGCCTACTTCACTTTTTTCTTTCCCATGCCTTCTTGATATGGACATTCTACTTGTTTTTCCTCACCTCTGTTTTCACCTCGTGTTCCTTTTTAATTTATTGCATTTATCTTTATTGGCTCACCTTCTGGTCCTCTTCACCTCGCATTCCCCTGCCTATATCACCTGCTTGAACCTTCTGCCTGCATCACCTTTTCTCCCTCACCTGGTCTTCTGTGGACCTCCTGCTTGTGTCACATCCTCACCTCTTTATCTTATTCCTGTGTCACATCCCCATCTATTTTTTTATCTCATTCCTGTGTCACCTCCTCCTGCACACCTGTTTGTTCACTTTTTTTGCTCATTCATTCTGCGCTATATCTTCCTCAATTTTTTATATCCTCCTCTCCTCATTCCTGTTTCTATGTCATCATAACATATACTGGATTTTTCCTCCCGTTTTTTTACTCCACTATATTCTCCACTTTGCACTTTGCACTTCCCCTCCCACTTCATCTCACCTTTCTCCTTCAAACTTCTTTTGCCTGACAATCATTCTTCATTCACCTGCCTGCCTTGTATATTCCTCCTTCAACTGCTCAATCGTTGGCTCTCCTGCCCCCATCTCCTCCTTCCCCTTCTACAGAAGCAAGTATGGACTGTAGCTGTGTGTCTGACATCCTCCTAACTCCTTCTATGCCAGCTCTTTGGACTCCAGGTAACTTTAGCTTTTTTTGTGTTTGTTGCTTTTGATGTGTGTGAAGTGTGTGTAATACTTCTCCATAAAGATCACATTTGTACAATTACAAGACTAAGATTTATAGTAGGCACTGATGGGATTTTTATAGTTGCATGACAAGGAATTGTCTATCAATAAGGATATTTTAGCAGCTTCTGAGTTCAGGTTTCTTATGTTTTCAAAATAACACTGAGAACACACAAAAAATATTATAGGTTTCGCAAAGGATAGATTCTTAGCATCTTCAATGGGGAATGGGGAAGAATACAAATGCAGAGAATTAAAGAAAAGAGAGCAGAGACTATATTGTATCATTGGTTAAAAAATAGAATGGTTATAGAAGGTGTATTATGGGCAAAAGGTGTAGAAGGAAGATCAGTAATGAAGAAAAAAGTCAGTGGTAAACTTCAAAGGAGGAGTGGCTGATAAGAGGAGGAACCAAAGAAGAGGAAATAGGAGAGATGGTCATCGGGACAGTGGAGGGGATGAGGAAAGTGGAAATGAGAGGGGAAATGAGTAGGAATGGAAATAGGGTGAAGAGGAAAGATTGGAGAATGGAGCAGTAAGAGAGAACAAGGAGATGGGGCATTGGGAAAAGAGAAGGAGATGGGGTGAAGAAGAAGAACATGGAGAGCAAAAAAATGATGTAAATGGAAAACAAAAGAAAAGAGAGACAGAGCAGTTAAAAGAAACAAGAAGATGAGGCATTGGGAGAGAGAATAGAGGTGGAAAGAGGAAGAATATCGGATACTTGGAACCAGAAAAGAGATAGTGTAAGAAGGGGGAACATGGGACGATAAAAGAGAAGAACAAGAAGGAGAAAAAGTTAAAATGAGGTGAAGGGGGCAAAAAAAGAGGAAAGGAGGAGAGAGAAAGGTGACGGCGCACTTGGAATGAGAAAGGAGAGGGTCTGTAGGAGTAAAGAATAGGATGGGGTAAAGGGTAAAAAAAAAGGGGGAGGGAGGTAACTGGGCACTTGGAAAGAGAAAGGAGACGGTGTGAAAAAGGAAATACATGGAACAGTAGGAGAGAGAAAAGAAAAACAAAATAGGGAATCAGGAACAGAAGGATATGGGGTAGGCAAGGAAGAAAAATAGGTTAATAACCAGAAAAAAGAGGTGATAGGACAGTGGAGAGAGTGGGGAGTTGGGTCAGTAGTAGAAGCAGACTGGGTCATGGAAAATGAAATTAGTGTCTACTGGGGTAATAGGGCAATAGCAGAGAAGAGACAATGTGACCTGAAGGAAATGAGGAAGGAGAGTGGGCAGTAGCAGAGAGGAAGAAGGTGGTATTAGAGGAAGGTGAGTAAGGAGAGCAGGTCAAAGCAGAAAGGAGGGGGATGGTATTGAAGGGATGTGAGTAAGGAGATACGTTTTTAGGAGGGAGGAAGACAGTTTTGTCAGTAGAGAAAAAAAAGAGGAGATGGGGCAGTAGAAGAAAGAAAGATCTGGTTAAGTGGATAAACAACTAGAAAGAGTCAGGAAAACGTGAAAATCAAAGAAAAAGATGGCAAGCTGAAAATGGGAAAGGAAGGGTTACGCAAATTACCAATATAGAGAACCACAGAGGAACCTAGTTAAAGGGTCACCATTACAAAGTATAGGCTAAATATTTCATAGTGCTCCCTTATAGGAAGACTGGGAAAGAGAAAAGGAAACATCAGCATTAGGTTGAGAAGTTTGCCAGAGCAGGTATGGAAAATGATGAGAAAAGAGTATAAAAAAGTATAATAAGCACAAAAGAGGATGGGGAAGGTTGGTTTACTACTTCACTTGAGTGAGCTCAAGTTCTTTGAAATTATACCCTACTTATCTAAGCAACAGCTGTACATGTTGCCTAAACCTTAGCCATGTCATTGACCACCCCTTAGGTTATAAAGCTGAAATAGTAGTAGGAAGGCAAAAACTCACAGCCATGATCCTGGACAATTAGTATCACCCCAGCTCAATCTTACCTCCAAAACTACTAGCACCTTCCAGTTTCTGTATCTTCGGCACCATTACTTCTACATAATTTCCAGCATCCTACCCTCTATGTACTCACAGCACTATTCTTCCCTAGTACCCAATCTATTACTTACCTCCATACCACTAGTAGTGCCACCTTACTATCATATTTCTAACACAATCCAATTCTTAATTTCCCCAAGACCATCCTTTCCCCACCATGATTTCACCTCATATCAAGAAACAGCTTTCCAGCATACCCCCCTGGCACCATCCTATCCCATATCACCAGCACCATTTTAAACCCCCATTCCTGAATTCCCTCAGTCCACACTCATCTATATATTCCCTGGGACCATAGTAATCCTACCCAATACCACCCACCCACCATACTATCTTCATAATCCATATCAGCACTATCCTACCCAATACCACCCACCATACTATCTTCATAACCCATATCAGCACCATCCTACCCAATACCACCCACCATACTATCTCATAACCCATATCAGCACCATCCTACCCAATACCACCCACCATACTATCTTCATAACCCATATCAGCACCATCCTACCCCTTTATCCCCAGCACAATACTATCCCTAGATGCCCCAGCATGACCCAGCCTGACACATCTCTATCCTTTCCCAATACCCCCTATGATCCCTGTACACCAACCTAACACATCCTCCCTCCCATCCCCAGCCTCATCTTACCCTAATACTGCCTTATCATCACATTATTCCCATTCCTCCTTCATGACTTTCCTATTCACACATTAAATAAAAATCATAAACTGGCAAAGGGCTAATTTTTTTGTACCAGCAAAAAAAATGAATGAGCTCTCCATTTATACTCTGTGAATGTAATTCACATAAACACCTTGGAATAGTACATTTTGTAAAAAGTTTACACACATTAACACATTTTTTTATAAAAAGAGACTAAAGATAACAAATAACATTTGCAGTTGTATATAAAAAAAAAACACAAAAGCAAATTTTATGTACAAAATAAAAGAATTGTTTGAAAAATGAATATTAGTATAACAAAATTGATAACATTGAAATCCATGCAATAATGACATCAAACCATGGATGTCACTTTCCCAGGATGGGATATTTGTAGTTCTCATTTTTGTAGAATGAAAGCCTTTTGTTTTCTGTCATACACAATAATAATATACAATAGGAAATCCATGTGAAATTGTGTCCCCCTCAGCCCAGAAGGATGGGGGGATTCCGCCTCCTCTGCTCCGAGTATAGGGCTCGTAGTGGCCAGGCACCGGGGAGTTGGGTTACCCCGCTGAAAAGTAATACAGAGGGAGGACGGAGGAGACAGATGAAAATTGAATAAACAGGCAATCCAGAGGGGTCACCGGTATCACATGAGATAGATGTGCCGAGAGATGGGAAAATTAGAGAAAAAGGGGAGATGGAAAACTGAATTATACTGAGGACAGAGGTGAAGGAATTGCTGTGAAAGGGAGGAGAGCAACACAACAGTAAAAAAAAACAAAAAACAACAATAATATTATGTTATAGCTTTTTTCCCCCAGAAGTTTGTTTTATGTATTATGTTATTTATTATTTTTTTAGAGTACAAAGCTAAGAAACATGCAGCAGTTTATTGTTATTGTTTACACCTTTTTTATTACATTACATTTTTAATACATTACAGTTTGAAATATTACCAGTACAGTTGTGTTAGGTTATTGATACTGGAATATATATATATATATATATATATATATATATATATATTTATATATATATTACAGTGTTGTTTATATAGTATATGTTCTGTGTTGTATATATATATATATACGAAACCCTGCCTTTCATTTTGACTTGGTCATTTTAAAAGTAGCTCGCAAACCAAAAAATTGTGGGCACCCCTGGTTTATAGTATATATCCAGAGATCATCATATGATAATTAAGTAATGTATATGAGTTTATAAAAAGTATATATCTAATGATGAGCAAATAGTATTTTTTCATAGCTCAGGTTGAACGAAGTCTATCAAGTTCAACCACTAGGGAAAAAAAACATAGAATCCAGCACATGCCAGGTAAATATATAAAGCTGATCTAGAGGAAAGCAAAAACCCCTTATAAAGCATGGTTCAATTACTCCAATAGGGGAAAAGTAAATCCTTCCTTATCCAGTGAGGCAGATTGTCTGGATCACTTTATATATTGTATATATATATATATATATATATATATATATATATGTATATCGATACATAGGGTATTTAAAGTGTTGTGCATAAAGTTTATTATAGTTTAGTTACATATAATATATTTTATACTGTAAGTAGATTAGGTATATATATAGTATATATTAGGTATAGAATAGTATAGTATAGTATATATCCAATGTTTTGTATACA
>NC_092868.1:10513102-10563633 GCF_032062135.1 Pyxicephalus adspersus
TTTTCAGTTTTATACAAATATATATATATATATATATATATATATATATATATATATATACCCAGTGGTGAACATATGCTACATGTATCATATAGCAGTGAATATGAGATTAGACTATACAATGTACAATGGAAGAGGTCATCTGATTGAAAATCAATTTCTACATTTGGGCTTTAATAATCTTTTTATTGCTTTTTTTTATTTTCTTTTTTTTAGTTTGTAAAATTGTACACAAAGAAACTTTAAATGTTACAGAGCAGATGGTCATCTGGGGGTGCTCTAAATAATGTGAGCCAATCTCAGTGCAGATCACAGCTGTGTAAAAGAATTGTATGGTTGGGAAAATCCAAAAAACTCTTTATTGAATTTTAAACCCACCATCAGGAGAGACAGGTGCATTTACAGGTGCATCCTCTAGGGATGGTATTATAGTAAAACAATACAGTGAAAGCATTCTTTTGGCCCTTTTTCCAATCCTGTGTCTTCTCTTTGCAGGTTTCGCTTTTCCTGATTGGGCCTATAAGCCGGAGTCCAGCCCGGGGTCCAGACAGATCCAGCTCTGGCACTTCATTCTGGAGCTCCTGCAGAAGGAAGAGTACCACGATGTCATCGCCTGGCAAGGTGACTATGGAGAATTCGTCATCAAGGACCCCGATGAGGTGGCCAGGTTGTGGGGCATCCGCAAGTGCAAGCCGCACATGAACTATGACAAGCTGAGCCGGGCATTGAGGTACAAAATATGGGACACCCTGAAAAAAGGGCTGGGGCATGTTATGGGTCAAATAGTAGATGGCATTGTTAAAGATCACCTGTCTATTATCTGTCACAATAGATCTTCATTAATTTTTTATTGCCATCTTTGCCCCCATTGAGGAGATTTTACTATTACGTCCGGTTCTAGAGGAACTCTGTTATATATTGGGAATCCTAAGACAGGAAGATAGGGGAAATCTTCCCAAAGAGGACAGATGACATGATAGGCAGCTGCTGTCATTGGATACAGGCAGTCCCTGGGTTACATACGAGATAGGGACTGTAGGTTTGTTCTTAAGTTGAATTTGTATGTAATTGGGAACAGGTACATTATTTTATTAAATGCAATTAGGAAAGATGTTTGTCTCAACATAGAATTAAACAGCATGGTGTCAGTTACTGTATAAAGTCCTCACTGTGAGATAATCACAAACTAAATAAAAAAAAAAAATCTTTATGGAGCCTAGACATTCATTACCTTCTGGAGCAAGCTGTACTTTGATATGCAAAAAGAAACATCTGCTCAATTTGTCTTGGTTATTAAAGAGTTACAAGAGGTTTTAGATCAGCTCAGCTCTTTAGATCACCCACAACCTCAGCTGTGTTTTGCAAATTATTTCTTCTGCAAGTCATGCAAACCGCCCCCCACATCGAGCCTCTGTCCTGCATACTAGCGAGCAGGGAAGCCCTGTTGTTATCTAGGAATCGTCCATATGTCAGATGTCCTTAACTTGGGGACTACTTGTTAATAAATCCCACATGTGATAGGTAGCTGCTGTTATTGGATAATGAAAGCCTACATGTGATAGGTGGCTGCTACCATTGGATAATCAAATTCCAAATGTGATAGGCGGCTGATGCCATTGGATAATTAAATCCCACATGTGATAGACAGCTGCAGCCATTGGCTAATAAAAGCCCAGGTACGATAGGCGGCTGCAGTCATTGGATAATGTAAGCCCAAGTTTGATAGGCCGCTGCGGGCATTGCATTTCTATTCTGGGCTCTCTGACAAATGTCTCGCTTTGTACGTGACAGATCTAATGGGACTATCGCTGTAACGGAGACACAAAGGCATCAATTTCTTGGCCAGCTCATCCTCCAGTCAAAAAGCAGCCAGGCCACCCCTGGGAGAGATACAAGGAAAGATATTGACACAGGAAAAAAAAAACAGAGAAGCAGATTAACACACAATTATGGATTGCCTTCTACTCACTTAAACAGAATTAATGCATCATTAACTGTCCACTTAGTCACTGCCGGCGTACTGTAGCGGCATTATGAGAATGACGAGGAGCAGGTGCAGTTCTGCAATGTGTATTATGAATCTTCCTATTCTCATAGGGCAGGAAACGGTGACAACGCGTTTCACAATTCTGCAGAATCAGTGTCACATTACCACAATTCCATTGTTGCATTGTGGTAATTCTTGTATGAAAAAAAAACATTTCATTGTACATTACCATAACAGAGGTCAACTCATGCCACCAACTGCAGTGTTGGGAATGCCACCCATACGCATTATATAGCAGTGGGTGATGCACTGCAAAGCAACACACATACCATGGGTTGTGTTGCGGTATGTTGACCTCTATGCATTTCTATGCACTCATTCACTGTAAGTAATTAATTCCATGGATTGCAGCACGGGTGCCCATGAATTTGTGGTATAACACACAGCAACTGCATTGCCCCAGTGCATTTTTTGGTGTGTTGTGGTGTGACATTAAAATTATTAGTGCACCCTTGTGAATAAATAAATGAATCCAGCATTCTACTTACCAACTGCACCCCCCATCTCATTATGTGATATTATCAGGCAGTCTCTTTCATTGTAACCCTGATGATAATACTCAGCTAATAGCAGCATTATATAGGCTTTGCTGTGGGAATCTGAGCGCTGATGCAATGGGGGAAGGGGGAGGGGGGTGTTTGACCTATGCATTGAGACCACTGCTTCCAAAAAGCAATATATATATATATATATATATATATATATATATATATATATAATAAATAAAAAAAAATCTCAGCATTGCAATAACAATTTTATGAATGTGTTTCAATCAGACAAAGCAAGCCTTAAAGCAAGTAGCTTCTGCTGCGTTGTCCCTTTCAGTAAAACCATTGTGCATTTGCAAATCCAAAGATTTACTTTCAAAAACGTAATAATGTTATATATATATACAATAAAATTGATGTAAAATTCTCTATAAAGGATATTAGGATATAAGCGTGGAATAGGGATGGACTATTCTTGCGTCTGTATATCCTGAGCTGGATTGTGCTGTAAACAATCTACCTGGGAGTTCAGCTCCGTTCGGCGAGCTTGCGATGTTTCTTACATGGTTTGAGCCCCGCCGGTCCCTGTGGAACGTGTGGGTGAAATAAGGAGGGGAAACTTCATCCCTTGGCCGAAAAATCACTTTTGACATTTAATTTCAAAAATCTTTTTCTTGCCTAACACTTGGGTGATATGTTTGCCCTACCAATACAAGCCGGCCTCTCTGGAGAGGAGAGATGTGGGGTTGGGGTAGGTATGTCTGAACACATTATATAAAAAAGAAAAAGAGTTCTGTTACAGTATGTGTTATACGTGAGGATATGGGTTCCATGATTTCATTGCATTGGTTCCTTGTATATGAAGCTAGGAGAAAACCTCTTCCATTCCTTGGAGCTTGCTGAACCAAATAGTCTGATCTCAATTTTAAATCAAATGTGAGTTATTGAAAAAAAAGGTAGGTAATTTTATTCAAGGGTGAATAGCTCCTATAGATCCCTTTATTTTCTCCATGGGGGTCATATTTTATTTCCACATCGCTGCAGGCCTGACTGTCCACCACATGGGCCGTACCATATTATGGCCAGGGGTGGTTCTGCAGTTGTGTTAGATGAATTTGCGAAAACTTTTTTTGGTATATATCTTCCAATACCTCCTCCTGTGTCACTGTCTGTATGTCTGTCATTTGCAACCCCTATTGCACAATATGTTGGCGCTATAATAAAATACTGTTAATTAGTAATAATAATAATAATAATAATAGTAACAATAATAATAATAATACCCACAGAAGATAAAAAACAATTACTTCTAGGCAACAAAATTCTTTATAAACACAGCTATTTCCTTGTAAAATGGCAGCATCATTGGACTGCTCCAAGAGAAGAGCCATGGGAGGAGCACCCACAGTAGGCGGCCTATAGAGAAATACAGAATGGGCGGAGACAAGACCAGTCACCCTGCATGGGAAGAGAGAGCAGCAATGACCAGTCTTTATCACAGGAAGCTCCTGCACATAGACTAAGTTTTCACCGTATTACTGCATAGATTTGGAAGAAATACATAAAGCACACTAAGATTCAATTAAAACTACTATTGATTGTCCAAGAGTTAATTCTTTGATACCTTATGGTGATTTGGGGCAGAATGAACCTCAATGACTCCAATGATGAAACTTTGGAATTGATTTCCAGTATAGTTGCATTGTTCCGAATATTAGCATTCATTTTTGGAACTGATTTTTTATTGGTTGAGTGGCTGTTTTTTGACTGATGATTCTTTTTTTCATTGTAGGTATTATTACAACAAGAGAATTCTGCACAAAACTAAAGGAAAACGTTTCACCTACAAGTTTAACTTCAGTAAAGTCGTATTGGTCAACTATCCCCTGCTGGACATGGCAAACTCCTCACTGCTGCTGGGGCAGGGCCCCTTCCCCGGGGCTCATGCTCATGACCCCTTCACTCCCGAGGTAAGACTATAGCCAATGGCACCGACATTGCCGCATTTAGGTAATTGCTCAGACAAAATTTGTTTTTCTAGGTTTGGATAGAATGAGGAGGGATAAGAACTTGTATTAGGTTTGTACTTTAATCTGGGGCTCCACTAGTGAGGAAAAATTTGGGGTGGACAAAAAAAAAACTGCAAGGCATGCTAATCAAGTTTTTACAGCTTCATTGTCTAACCGAAGTCTTTAGGTCTGTGCAAAGAAAGAGAAAGATGGGGTGAGAACACTGCGTTCAGTCATTTAGCTGTGTGTGTAGATTTCCGCTTTAGCTTTTGAACTCTGTAAATACTTTTTTTTCTACTTCTGAGCCGCATAATATTATGATGATATATATAAATATATACAATATATATATTCTCGTATACTGTGCCTTCAACCCTAATCTCCCCCATTGCTCTCACCATCCCAATGGTATCTTATTCTCTGGTTACCTAATAGCTGGTGATCTGGACTTGGCAGTTGGTTTTGGATTCATTTCCCACCAGGACCACTGTCTGATTGGAGGATATAAGTTCTCCTGGGATTGGTGTGGGTTTCCTTTAGGTATTCTTGTTTTCCTCCACATTCTTAAACCAAAACCATGGAGGGTTTATTGGTGTCTACACAAAACTGACTCATAATTTGTGGCTGTGGTCAGGACATTAGATGGTAAGCTCACCAAAAAACATGGAAAGGTTCTACAGACATTGGTAGGTACTGAGGGTACCAAAAACAATACCACTGTAGGATGTCTTCAAGGAACTGAGCTTGTGTTCAGTTTAGTCTCATCAAACCTCGGGAATGGCGCGGGGACCTATGCTTAGGTGGTAAGAAGGGTAACAAACTCTTACCAATTTAGTTGCCAAAATTGGCTAAAAGGGAGATTTAGCTTGAATGCAGCTTATGCAATGCCTGGTGGAGACTCCATGGGATAGAACAGGTATCAAATAAAATGGTAGCAGTTTAGAAAGAGGAAGATAAAGTTTACAAAGCCCCACCATGGTCAATGTCATGTACAAAGGCCATGTACAGGTCCTAGTAATGAGGCGAAGATCTGGAATTTACCATTTGACGGGTGAAGCGTAAAACTTGGTGGGGACACTATTTGGTTTACATGACAGATTCACTTCAACATTTAATAATATCTTATAAAGAGACCCTTTCAACCCTAAACAGGCAAATAATTTTTAGAAATATGCAACTTGCCAGATGGTTAAGATGTTTCTGAAGAACTTCTCCATGTGGCCCATTGATACCAACTGACATGTTGTCTTTTTTGCAGGCTTTGCAGTCCCTCTTCTCATCCAGTCGCCCCCCACTCTTGGATCGTCCCCTTTCTGCACCAGACACAGAAAAATTGTGCTTAGAAGCTGCTTTTCCATTCCTGGGATCAGGTGAGTCCTGAACAACCAATAAACACCCTTCAAATTTGTCCTTGCAACCAATGAAATTCTCCCAATCTTTGTAGGTGGGTCTAGTCAATGAAAGAGGGAGCTAATTGGGTAAAATATTCTTTTTGGCTTTACCAATAATTATGATTTAGGGTGACCGTTTTCAGCCCTGAATGCAAACAATGAACCTGATTGGTTAAAATGTGTTACCTAACACCAAGCAAGGTAAGGCTACTATAGGGTGTAAGGGTCATGTTAGCCAAGACACAGTTGGGGGATAAGGTCTACTGTGGAGAATAAACCTAATTGGCCAATACATGAGGGAAAACTGAAATGTGGGTTATCACTGAAATGGGAATATGGGTTGCATCTTTTAATGGGGGTACTCATTTGAGATTGATTTGGAAATTAGTTGGCTGACTTGGTTTTTACCCTTTGTTTTTTCCAGGTTCCAGTTACACTAAACCTCCAACCTTGTTGCCCCCGTACAACCGTAACTCCCCATTTCCAGAGTACCCATGGGGATTCAACCCCTACCTATCCAGCTCTTTCCCTCTTAGCGGCTCCAAATTACCTACCTCCCTCTACCCTCCACAATTCTACCCCAGCTCATTGTCCCAGCTTCCTCCCCCCATCTCTTTGCTCCCCGGCGAGTCCTTGGACAGGTCAGCCAGCCTCTTGCCAGGAATGCCACAAAGGCTCTGCGCCAGCCTCACATCTCACCCTCTACCCCGCAGCGGAGACCTGGCGGGCGCAGGGGCACCAAGAAGAGACAGAGCCGACCCACCTGAAGGAAAACAGGAACCGGAATCGGATTCAGACTTGGAAATCACAGACGTGAGTGACTGTAGTTCGGAGGCGGACGGGTGTGTGTACAGCCCCCCCTGCCCCAGGTCTTCCATTGGAAGAGGCCAAACGGAGGAGGAACGCCAGAAACCAGCAACTGTCTCCAAAACTCCGCCAGAGAAAACGGCTGCTCCGCTCAGCTAGGCCCGGAGGGGTCGGGCTGCACAGAAACTATATATAAATGTACAAATATATATAAATCTATAACTATATGGATATTTATAGGGGGATCACAGTGTGTTTCACAACCTCTTCATCCCAATATGCCAACATTTCACATCTGCCAATCGCCAGCCATTTTTTTTTTTGTTAGAACCAGCTGGGCCAAGCCGCCAAATGTGAATCTATAGGCTGCATTTCAAGTACAATATGTTGACTGGACTCCGCTTAGCGGGGTGTCGGAATAAAGAATGGTGCATCATAGCCACTCCTAGGCTTCAAAAGCTTCCCAATTACCATGGGCAATGGAATGGGGCTAATTGCTGGCACAAATCAATAAAACTGAACCTACCCGGATTTTATTGGGTGCGTGAAATCTGATTGGTAGCTGGGGGTATTGCTGCATTTACACCAGTATGGTCAGGCCTTGTGTTGTCTCTTTTAGACCAATATGATGGTTGGTAATGACTCTTGCCCCCATTTTGCATTCGTCCAGTTTGCCTAAATTATTCTTCATGAAATACTACAATTCACCAAATTTATTTTATGCAACCTGGAATAAGGGGATTTACTACGGTGAATGGTTCACTTTAATGCCTAGCCTTTCTTCTGCACCTTTGCTCTATTGGCCCCCAGGAGATCAGGATAAATACCCCTTTTTTAAGGAGTGCACGAGGGGGCAAAAAACAGTACATGTGCTTGCTGATTGGCCAAACAGGCACCCAGCACTATGACATGCAGTGATGAAAGTCCTCAGCCTTGTGTATTGAAGACCCTTTTTCCATATGTGGTTTCCGACACTGTACATGATGCAGCCTATCCATCACTAGAGGGCGCTGACATCACATGAGCACCGAGCGCCAGACACTGGAAAGGAGCGGATAACCTTCTCATTATCCGTTCACTTTAAAAAAATGGCTGCCGATTAAAGTTTTATACAACTTGTATTATAACTGGGACCTTCATAGATCGTACAATTTCAGAATAAATGCAGAGACCAGGAACGATGCACACAATGCAGGCACCTATAGCAGCCATATTGTTCGGCAATAGTTTAATTCTGATTGGGCACTTTAGGTTCCTGCACTTTGTCATTTGTTCTCTTTTTTTCCAATATACCCACCAAGCATCACATAATAAAAAACACAACAAACCAGCATTCACGGTGACTCAAAGGCCTGCTCCAATCAGCTGCAGCTTTATCTATCTCGCAGCTAATTAATCTCTCAAAAAAGGTGCAAGCTGACCTTCGCAGCCATCAAAATTCACAATTTTTCTTCTTGTTAATGATCTCAAGTGACAGGAACCAGAAGCACAAAGCAGTCCTGAGCATTGAGATTTTTCTCAAGGAACGACTTGCACCTGATTTTAGAGACAACTTTGCCGTCGGCATGTGTACGTGCAGCTAACTGGAGAAACCTTAAATCTCGGGATGAAGAGGCCCTGCTTTGCAGCTGGGGAACTGCAGTGCAGCTCTCGTCTGCTGACAAATGGGGTAAAGAGATTGTACGTGTTTATTTTTCTATTAAAGTACTTTGAAACTTGTTCATTTGGGACACAGGTGAAGCGCATAATATTTTCCCCTCCGAAAAGTGACACTATAGCTGTAACAAGTTCACATTTTTTGTTTCCAGATTATTTTTAAAATCCTTAAAAAGACCCCAAAAATCAAATTCACTGCAATGATTGGACTACAAGTAATAGACAAGTGTCCTAATTCTGAAGTGCTTTGCTGCCGCCCGGTGGTAGAAATGATGAACTGCATCTCATAAATGATTCACATTGGCCTTTCTTTCCATGTTTGAATTAACACCCCCAGGTCATCATGTAATGTACACTTGTGAATTATAAATATTGTTTTTTTTTGCTGTTGCCTTATGGTTTAAAAAAAATATTAGTCCACTTTGCAGCATTTTGCCCTATAGGTGCAGAACTAAACTATTAAAAGCCCCATGCAGCCGTAATAGACAATTATCTCAGTGTACAGTGCAAAATCACAAGGAAGGGCCCCAAGATCAATGCAATGTTGACTCTTTTAGATTCATATCTGTTTTACCTGGGGCTTTTCACAAAATATTAATGTGGCCAATTCCAAGGAGTACTATGGAGCTTACAAGGGGGGTTGCATAAAAGATGGACATGCCATTCCTGTCTCC
This sequence comes from Pyxicephalus adspersus, assembly GCF_032062135.1. NCBI lineage: Eukaryota > Metazoa > Chordata > Amphibia > Anura > Pyxicephalidae > Pyxicephalus > Pyxicephalus adspersus. The sequence goes on from NC_092868.1 coordinate 10,522,175, forward strand.
TATGGGAAGAATCATCCTTTAAATGCAAGAAATAAGAAGGGGGAGAGAAGACACAAAAACCTGGAGGTTCGAAGGCTTTCCCATTCTTGGACCTATTGACTTTATTTATTAAAGCTCTCCAAGACTGGAGAAGATAGACTATCATGGGTGAACCTGGGTGATCCAGCAAACCCATTTTCTTAAAATATTCGCTATCAGTTGGCAAATGTTTTCAATCCTAGACCAGATCTTTTCCTGGTTTGCTGGATCACCCAGGTTCTCCAAGATGCTCCAATGCCAAGATGGCTAATAAAACATGCTTTGTGGTGCACTGTCCAGGTGTGTTAGGGGCAATCAAGATTCATGCACTGCATTCCCTGCGCTGCACTGTATAATGCACAATTATTCAAAATTGAAATTCTTTTACCAGGGGGGAAATCTTCCAATTTATGTCTAGGTGGGAAACACCCTGGGAAATATTTCATAGTGAAAAAAAATCCCCCTCTTAGATAGTTGTTGCAGTAACAGGTGCCCCCATTGGAAGAATTTTCCCCTTTACCTCTTGTTTGGGGACAGATCTAAATGTTTGGACTTATTTGTGGTTAGAGTGGCCACTAGTATAAATAAAGGGGTGAATGTTTCTAATGCAATGAAAACTTTAGAGAGCATCTAAGTCTCCTCTACTCCATTCAAAAAAGTATACTTTAGGATTTTTGCAGGAGCTTCCTGTAACTGTAACAGTAACTGGTCTTGTATCCGCCCCCTTTTACTAGGCCCCTCCCACAGCTCATCTCTCAGTTCAGGCTATGTGTAGCACATTGGTGGTGTCACTGCCACTTTTACAAACTGATAGCTAGATTTTAAATCCGTAGGTTTATATCCTTTTGGGCTCTTCAGAAACTTTTTGTGCCCCGAGTTTAACGTTAATGCTCCCTTACTTTATCCAAACTTTCCATTTATTGCCGCTGGTATACAATGTATAGTAATACTGGTGGAACAAATCTGGAGGACGGACGCTTCCCAACCATAAAGCAACAGGAAAATTTTACTCATTCCTTACAATACAGTCTGAGGGTTGTAATTCAAAAATGGTTCATTCCATTTGTTCCAGACATCAATAGCCAAAAAATGTTTTCTTTTTGAAGACGAAAAAAATAAAAAAATCATGTCAGCATCATAAAATATCCATGTGTTCTGCTCGTTGCACCAAAAATAACCTTCATTTAATGGCATTGCAAGCCGGTACAAAGCACACACTCTGATTGGCTGCTGATGGTCAGGTGGATTTATGCACCTTGTTAGAATTAATTAAAGGATAAATTTGGTGGCTTCAGCCAGTAGACCAGGAGCCCTAACCTCAATTCAGAAGGGCCACATACAGGCATTAACTTTTTCTGACTCTTGGAAATTATTTCTTCCATTTACTTTACATTCACTGTGTTAGAGAAAGACCGGAGTTGGGGACCCCTGGTGTAGACAGTTCCAGGCAGACCCGTCGTTTGATGTTTCTTGTGCTTCACCTGTGTACCCCGTCTAGTATATTGTGCAGTACGTGCGTGTTTGAGGCCCCGACCCTCCCTCTCCTCATCCAGTGTTCTGTCCAGATGTCTGTGCTAATTTTTTGGAATGGGAGGGAGACCAGGGAGGAAAAAAAGGAAATGGAAAAACAAAACCCGCAGGTGCTTTTTTTGGTGTATCTGTGAGTGAATTGACTGGGTTGGAGTATTCCCAGAGCAAAGCAATAAAGAAATTCACAAAAACCAATTGTCTTAGGATTTTTTTTTTTAAAAATACTTGTCTAATTGGAAGTCAACTTCACTGCCAAATATTTGTAGGCACCTGACATCCTCCTATTTAGTCAAAGCATATGGAGGCTCTTCTATGTTTTTGAGTTCTTTCTAGTGGAGGGTTCTGGTATTACATCATACAAAGACAAGTTAGACAAGTGTGCACCTTCAATCTTATGGCAACATTTTGGTGAAGGCTCTATTCTGCTTCAGCATCATTGCAGCTCTCTGCATAAAGCTGGCTGCATACAGAAATGGCTTTCAGAGTCTGGTGCTGAAGAACTTGTGGTCTACACACAGATCAACCCTACTGTAGATCTTTGCAACACCCGGGTTTCTACATTACTTGAGGATTCCATTTCATGAGGATTCCATCACCATCATAGATTCTCTAGCTTTTTTTGCCCGTACCCACCTTGACATCATACAACACTCCTCCCTCTATAACATAAATAAAAGTATAAAACCAACAGAAGGGCAACCTTCATTAGACACTGAATGGATAGAAAGATCTTTTTCTTTCTTCATAGCCTTCAAAACTGAAACATACATTTTAGATGGGACCAACATTTTGAGATGACGGCTTCATTTAAATATGTATATCTATACCAACTTCAGTAACCTACACTGTGTGTTCTACTTCTGATACAATAATTCTTCTTTAGGGGTTTTCCTAAATATGGCATTCCCAGCCTGTGATCCCAGATATCATATTCCTTCCTAACTTCAATATATCTAAAGTTTAAGCTGCTGCAGATCTTAGCAGATGTATGGGGAAATCCATATCCCCTGGGGTGCATTAGCCCATGGGCAGGGTGCCATAGACATAGACTTCAGAGGGCAGAGCTTTTTCGAAAAACAGCTTGAAACGTGACTTAGAAGGCTGAATGAATAAGTTTTTTTTTTATGTTGCAATATACAGCAATACTATAAAAAAATACTTATTATTCAAAAAGCATGGGTGCTTAACTCCATTTCTTACTACCTAGAATGTGGAAGGGTTTAGTACAATGACGTCATGAGTCTGCTGCAGTCAATAGGAAGCATGTCTTCAGTTTCTTCTCCTCCACTGATAACGGAGCAGTGACAAAAGTAACAGTAGCAGGCCGCTCTCTGCAAAAAGCTAACATAGGGCCAAAAACATGTTTCTGCACAGGTATAAGAAATACATAAGTATGTCATCTATGGGAGGGAATCTTCTAGATTCTGACCCAGAATAAAACCAAAGCAATGACAGGGCTGTCTTACTAGAGCAGGCTTTCTCAACCTTTTTACCACCAAAGTGATATTATATTGTTTCAGGACATTGGATGGATTGATTTATTATACTGCATAAACATAAAAATGTAAACCCCTTTCATAAGTTTACCTTGACATTTTGGAAATCTAAGGGCCTGCATCACATACTCAAATTCAATAGCACAGAAGCATCTCAAACTGATGCCATTTATACAAGGCCAAGGCACATCAACCCAAAGTCCTAATACTTTTTGGAAAAGAAAGGCTTTTTTGTTAATCGGCTTTGTATTCCATACAAGTCTATGAGAATGCAAAATGTTCATTGAAGCAAATCAAAAGCAGGTCAAATGGACCTGTTACATCGTGAATGAAATCAAATTGATGCCATCAACACAACACTGAAGAACGTCAACTTGGGCCCTTTTGTATTACTATCACGAAAATATTTTTCCAATCTAATCTAAATACATAAATCCCAAATATGCACAGCATTTGCTACATATGGTGTGGGGTTAAAAAAGTGTACATTTTAGATCTTAGGAGCTTGGGTTTTCTCATACCATGTTCCAAGTTCAATTTGGAAGAATAAAACATTCCTATAAAATCGTTTTGTCCATAAAACTAGACTGAGTAGTATTGAGCGTATGGTATGTTGTAAAACTTTTTATATGAAATCTACTGCAAGACGCCTCAAAAAATGAACATGTCAAAAAATGCTCAAATAAGGAACATGTCAATTTAGAGGTTATTGTTTAGCATGTGAAAGAGGGCAGATAATACTTTGTTGCTTTATTTCATTGGAAGATGCTGGGACATCTTGTAGGTAAAGGGAGATATGTGCCCAATATTATTGTGTTGAGTATTGGGCTAACAAACTTGGTGGGCCGTAACCAGTGAATAAAAAACAGTTTTCATCCAGAAATCCATTTTCTTCCCCCATCTCACCTTTGTGTAGAGAAGGCTGAACCAGGCTGTCAATCAGAATTTGCACTTCAGACAATGGTGACCTTCTTGTGACTGTCACGTGTCACTGCTTTCAATGACCAGAACAAGGGGTTACGGAGGAAGACGGAGTATTGAATAAGCACTTATAATATATATAATAAACAGTCAACATTTGAATACCAATTACAGTGCAGTTTATTGTTTTTAGGATAGTGTTTCTCAATAAGGGTTCAATGGAACCTTAGGGTTCCTCCAGAGGTTCCCTGAGCATATTGTAACTCTCACATCACCTCCTAGGGGTATCTCCATATCAGTAATTATCATCAAGAATTCCATTGAATCTCTGGGTTTTCTATGGTTACTCCAGAGGTTGCTAGGGGTCCCTTGAGCAATAAGCAGTTTTTATCTCATGTCAGTAAAAGTGACCCCAATTATCTTTTTGGCTTTCTGTAAGGGTGACATTCTTCCAATTGGACAGCAAAGTAAGAGGAGTTCTTCCTAATGACCACCACGCTAATATGCTTTGATATAATAATTATAAAAGCATTCCCTGAAGAGTTTTTTGAGAAAGGCTGGTCCAAGGCCAACATTTCTTGGTGGACCATGGTGCCAACATGGCCAGGAACCAGATTCATGATTTTAGCTGAAGGCCCAGATATTCTCAAATACTACCAAACCTCTGACACCATGACTAATGAGGGGGTCTAATTTTACTACTATTCTTGATAATTTCTGGAGGGCTTTAATGTTCATCAATTGGCAGGATACAGTCCTGTGAAAATGCTGTTGTGTCCCCCTGTAACATTTTTTTCTATCCATGGTATAAATAGGCACAGCCTACATAATAGTGGCAACATTGCTCTGGATTCAGGAGACATGCAGCATTGTTGCCACCTCTTCACAGTATGCTGCACAGGGTAGAATACATAGACAAGATTTATTTTAAATTGATATTCCTCACTGTCATGCTGGCCGATCCAATAGAAGGGGGAATTCCAATTTGTTCTCCTACTTCTTGTTCTGCTTGCTCTGCTGGGTCAGTGACCCAGAAAGTATTACAGTTAATACATTGGCAGCTATCCAACATATCATCTCATACACCTTCATCTCTCAGGACAGGCTTACTTTACAGCAGGAGGGGCGGGAAGGGGTTAAATAAATTTGATTTTCGATTGTGATCTGCATAATCGAATAGGGATTTATCTTAAGATGAAACCACACAGACTAAAAAAAGGAAGCAAAAAAAAAAAAGCTTTATTTTTTTTTTTTTTGGTGACATTTTAAAAAGTTACAACTTTTGCAAAAAAAAAAAAAAAAAAATAGATCTTTGGCATATACTGAGAAAACATCTCAAGGTAACAATATTCCCTCCCCAAGCAGAGATCTCCAAGCCAAGTGCTCCCAAAATAAAAAAAAAAATACAAAAAAAGCTTCAAATATATATATATATATATATAAATATATATAGGAATGATGTTTAAATAACCAAAACGGAATAGAAGCCACTCCGGGCTGAAAAATACAAATATATATATAATTCCCCTCATTGTGCAGGCCTGAACATGGCGATTCCTAAGATTTGTCATTATAGATTGGCACCGGGGGAGGGAGGGCATTGGAGTCTTTGGCGCATGTCTAAGAAGCTGAAAGGGCCCGTAAGAAAATGTACTTCCACCACAGCTGCAAGTTGCCCCAGTGTAATATGTTATCCCATCTGAAGGGAGAGGAACCTATTTGGCAAAAGAACACTAGCTATAAACATCAGTTCCCAAATATTTCAGATCTCCATCAAGTTGCGGATTTCTGTACGGTTAAAGCTGACTCTTGAAACATATAAAAGCGGTCCTTTGGAAGTCTTTTTCATAATGAAGATGGAGCATCCCATTCCCCTCCTGTTTGTGATTGGTTTCCAGCAGCTCAGATAATGGTGAAGAGCCACATTTTTGTTCATTATCATTCAAGCAGGCTTCTACTGTTTTTTAGGGACTCCAAAAGCAACCGGAGTTTCCAACTTGGCCCATATACAACAACCATTATTAATTATTTATTATTTATTTTAAGTACAGCAGGAAGAGCAGACTCATTGTCTTGGCTCATACCAGCAAAAGCAAATCATTAGGTTTAGGAGTGAGATCTGAGTGATGGAGTCCCTAAGCAATTGTAGAAGTCAACTTGTAAATAAACCCATCAGAATCCAGATACCAGTGATAAATAAGTTCTGGGTCGACTACGCCTTTAGGGCACTACTGTTTCAACTGGCAACTTCACCATAAGCAAAAGAAATCTGTGGCGTCCTCTAAAACCATTAACTTTACACTTATCTACACCGTTTGTTCAATACACATACATAACAATCCATGATAATATTATACAATTTTGGCACAAACACTGCCTTGCACAGAGAGCCTGGGTGTGTATTATCACATTATCAGTCCCCCATTACCAACAAGTTAGTGCAACAGACGTAGCATTAGCATGGAAATTTGCCAAAGGTGACTCAAGAATACAGAATGTGCATCCTAAGACTTTATCCCCAAGGTAATCTACACGGAATGTGGATTAATACCAAGGCGGGTATTAACACCCTAGTAAGGCACAGTGCTACAGCTCCCTTAGGTGGAATGGTATAGCCAAAGGAAATCTGAGATAGAATTACAGTAAATCAGTATTACAAAAAATCTTAAAAGGCACAAAGTAACCTCAGTTCCATTGACCTGTAATGAGGGCTGATAATGGCAAAGACACCTGTGGAGCAGAGGCTTTTTTTTTCCTAGTCAATACTGTTATTTTAATTACTCTCAACCTATCGCTTTCCCAAAAACTAGCAACACTCCTGTTATAAAAGCCATTCACCTTCCAGCAACATTGCTAGCTCCTAGTGAACTGATAGGCTAGGTTCAGCCACAAACGATCTGCCTCCTCCATGCATTTTGTTCGCCAAGCGGCTGTCTTACCAAGGCAGGCATATTGAACCTCTGCTGACTTGTTGCATCTCTGAAATAAGAAAAACTGAGCAATCTGAAGTCCCAGCTCTGCTCCTTATTCTCATACATCCATTAGAGAACGCATTTAGTTTTCTCTATTGAATGAAGGAGTCAAAGGTATATCAGAAAAGGTATAGGCTGTAAATCTTGTGAGAGACAAACAAAGCTAATGAAAGGTTCAACCTGCCAAAGCCTACCCAAAATTTTAAATACTGGGTGACGTGGCCCCCTTATTTTTTTACACCATCCAACTCAGTTATCTGTTACTAAACGTACCGCATTACTTTCGCTTTCAAAACCTCTTATGCCATTCATCTTAAAAGTCCCGTTTACCCGATAAGGAAGTATGAACTCATGGTCCCATCTGATTCCAGTGAAATTTGGTATCGCTTGTGTGACCTTATAAAATTTAGGAAGGAGGCACTAAAAGACCAGTCTTTTCTCTAATAAGCAAACAAGATCCTTTTACTGTACAGCTACAATAACAATCTCTATATCTGATATATACTTAAAAAAAAGAGAATACATAATATATATATTTATATATGGAGAGAGTGATTTGAGATCTCCCCACCCTGCTACAGTCCCTGAAAAATTACATATAAAAAACAAAAGGCACTTGTGTCTTGTGATCTAAAGAAATAAAACAGGAGCCTCTTTTAAAAAAGTCGTCCACCCCCATCCTATGACTGGCAGTCTTGTTGAGTCCCACCCGCATGACTATTTGTTCCAAAGCAAACACCAATATGTAGGTTTTGGCGTTATGTCGTTATCGTTCTTGGTGAACATGAAGTGATGAAACAGAACTGTGTGTCAGGATGTCACCTGCGGATAAAAAAATAAAAAGTTACTAAAAGTACATATAAACACAACCACATGTTGTTTAAAACAGCGGACGCCAACTGGCGGTCCGCAGGTCTGGCCGGTGCACCCCTGAGTGGGGTCAGGAGGACTCCGCTGGGAGGGTGCGCTGGCCAAGGCCGCAGACTATGTCCCCCATATAGATAACAGGCTCAGGACGGAAGGCAGGTTGTGTCTCTAGCGGGTTCTGGCATCATGAATTCACTATGGGGCATGTGCGGTCCAAAGCCTGTAAATTTAGCCGCCTATGAGTCCGAAAAGGTTGGCGACCACTGGTTTAAAAGATCATGCTCTGTATATTTAAATCTGCCGCTTTCCTAAATTAAAAGCTGATGTTTCTACTAAATGTCCAGAGTCATTTGGCCAAACAGCGCATTATAAAAAGAACTTGTAAAATTATGTAAAAACTTGTAACCAATGCAGAAATACATCCTTTCATGAGCCTTCTGCCCTATTCTGGATTTATTGATATGATTGACTTCCTGAGACTCCATTCACTTACCTGTTTCATCTGAAACTACTTTGTGATACAGAGAATTTGGCGACTGTCCTCTGTAGGTGGAGGTAATCCTCTTCTATCAACTGTGAATCAAAGAAAGAGAGGTAATAAAGAAAGTGCTAAGAGATTCGAAAGTCAACACAAACTATACCAGATTTCCCACTATTGTGTGATTGGAGGAAAGTTAATCCATGCTGGGTTCCTGCATCACTTGTCTTGTGTGCCATCAAGCATTTTCAGTTTCCAAACATCAATAAAGCTTGAAATGAAGTTGACTTTAGCATTATTACCTTACTGTAGGTATACTGACCACAAAAAAAACACCCCCACCTATTTACAGCTGGCAGACAAGGTTCTGCAATATTAAAGGGGCATCGGTACAGAGGGTTCCACATAGCCTACACAGGTTGAACTGTGAAGTCATGTTATTTTAGATATTCAATATTTGAAAGACAGTCATTAGGGTTCACAGTTCAGGTCATGAGTACTCACCTTGAGTTGGTGGACTTTCTCTTCCAGTAGCAGGATATGCCTTCTAACCTCTTCCGATTGCTCCTGTGATAATACAATGGGGGCACAAAGAGACTCCCCAACATCTCTAGAGGCCAGGTCTTGACCTGTAAATGAGAAGTTAATAATTGATTATTTTAATCTATACATCTTTCTGTAACCAACAATTGATTACCATCACAATTAAAGCTGAACTTCAAACACAGAGGCAACTGCTCAAATATCACCCCATTATCAAAAATTGATCTAGTGTTGAATTATAGCATATATATATATATATATATATATATATATATATATATATATATATTTTTTTTTTTCCTGTTTAGGCGAGTAATGCCTTAGCCATGTCTGATAGTCACTATTAGGAAAGCCTTTCGCCATCAGACACATTCTCAATGATGCAGGACAGTGACAACTGACCAGTCTGTAAGCTTGCTTTGTCATACACAGGTAGTCCCCGGACATCTGACATATGGACACCTCCTAGATACGAACAGCTTGCTGCTTGCCTGCTTGCTGTGTGCAGAAACGAGGCTTGATGCGGGAGGGGGGCAGTTTGCATGACTTGCAGAAGAATGTTAAAGAAGAAGAAATAATTTAATTATCCAATGACCGCAGCTACCTATTACATGTGGGATTTAATATCAGGTAGTCCCGAGTGAAGGGCACCCTACATACGGACAACTCCTAGATAGAAATGGGGCTTCCCTGCTCGCTTGTGTGCAGGACAGAAGCTTGATAAGGGGGTGGGGGGGCGCAGTTTGCATGACTTGCAGAAGAAATCTTTTGCTCAACACAGCTGAGGTTGTGGATGATCTTAGGGGATTTAGCTCTTTCTGTAGCCTCTTGTAACTCCTTACAGACCAAGACAAACTCTGCAGTTGTTTCTTTTTGCATATCAAAGCACAGCTTGCTTCAGAAGTTATTGGATGTCCAGGCTCCATAAAGTTTTTTTTTGCTTTGTTTGTGATTAACTCACAGTGAGGATTTTATACAGTAACTGACACCACGCTGTTAATAATATGTTCAAACAAACATCTGTCCTAATTGCATTTATTAAAATAATGTACCTGTTCTGACCTACATACAAATTCAACTAAAGAACAAACCTACAGTCCCTACCTCGTCTCGTCTGTAACTCGGGAACTGCCTGTACTTATTAAATATTTTTTACAGAGATAAAAAGTTTTCGGCACTGACAGCTTTGGCAAAGTCACCAAGTTGTCGGCAAAAGAATTTTCATGTCAAAAAAATGTCAATAGATTACCAGACCCCAATGCTTAAGAGAAGATCATTGTTTGGATCTACATACACTTTAATAAAAAGCTCATAACAAACAATACTATGATCTGACAGGACTCTACCTGTTTTAGGGGTTAATATTTTAGCCGTGTCTGTTTGAATGTAAAAACATGGCCAACTTTGGCATCTTCAAAAGTTGAATAATATTGACATAATTTTGCAACCCAAAACAAATTCTTCATTATCTATTAGTATCTTCCAATTAGATTGTTAGATCTAGAGTACTCACCATTTTCTCCTGGGTCTCTGCCTTCTCGCTCTGACTCTGGAACTGTGTCATCTCTTTCCTGGTCCCCATTGGCAGCCTTTTCATCTTGTATATTTTGAGATCCTCCAGTTTCTTCGCGGGAGAAGTCAGACCAGCTCTCCAGGTTTGTTAATGCTTCTGCGTCTAGACTAAGTCGGATGTTACGCACCAGCAACCTCTTCAGCACCGTCACTAGGAGAAAGAAAAAGAAGAGAATGAGAAAGGAAAACAGTTTTTCCAAACTAAAACTCCACTTAACTCGAGGCCTTCACTTATTACTATTCAAACAACTTTATACAAAACAGGCAGCGATAAATGGAAGGCACATTAGATCTAGGTGTATTAATCAATATCTCAGCTGCAGGTGAAGGCTCGAGAGTATGCCTGTCTCTCTTTAAACCCCCTAGCGTTCTGTCCTAATTTTCATGCAAAAAGCGTTACATTTTTTTTGCATGGAAATGTATTTTGTTTTTATTTATATATATATATATATATATATATATATATATATATATATATGTTTATTATATCAAGATTTCTTTGTATTGGACTCAATACAGCTATTTTGTATTGAATCCAATACAAAATTATTCGAATTTCCCGCCATTCCTCCCACCCGCACCTACGTCACGGGGAAACGCCGGAGATTATATTATATATTATATATATAAAGCAATAAAATCAGAAAATTTATTTATTGAAAAATCACTTTTCTTCTTTTGTCCTTTATGGCAGCGTGGACAAAGTTGTGTTGGAGCTATATACAAAAAACACAATATTAAAATTTTAATTGGTGTGGAGGAGACCTATAAGTGAAATTGAAGTGGAAAATAATCTGGTCTCTTTTTGTGCCCGGCAGGATTGTGCTGTGTGCCAAAGATGTGCAGATCTCAGGGCTACATAAGCAGAAATAAAAAAAATCCTTTGGCAGGTAAAGCAGCTTTCATAATTATATGTATTTCATTTATTTAGCTGTATACCTGGAGATTAGCCTAGCTGCCAGTAGCGTGCCAATATGTGAATTATGTAGCCAAGTATGATGATTCATTCTAAAAATGCAGGTAAAAAAAATCCTCTCCAATAAGGAGGATTAAAAGACATGACAAGGAGGAGATAGGCTTCTGTGAAGGTGCCACTGGTAAAACTTTGTGACATGTCCTGATTTAGGAAAGAAGGTGATAACTGTGCTAACTGGTTATGCTGTGTGATATCAACAACTCTTTATTATTATATAAATTCCCCACCTGCTTTAAATTATATTTCCTTACCTTCTTCCAGAGCTGTGCTGGCTACATTCCCTCCCAAGTTATGAGCCAAATGTTCCATAAGCGTTGTTGGATCCCCAAGACTGTCTTCTTGCCCCAAACCAGCTTCGTCCAGAGACTTTTCTGTAAAGGCAAAGAAGAGACTTAAAGGTAGGGAAATGCAAACCCACTCAGCATTAGCAAATGTTATAAAGATCAATGTACTCAAAGTAAAACAAAAAGTAAAACAATCTCCTCTAGGAAATCAAACACAGACAGCCCCAACCCCACCCTGACGTGCAGCACTAAGTTTCAAAGACTTTCACCAGGGATGCCAACTGCATGAAGTCTGTCTGCTTCCTCCCACACCCCAAAAACGCATTGCTATCTGTAACAGCTTTGTACATGATTGGTATATTACTGCACATGGAAAGCAGGGAAGGATCTGAATGATCACTGGAAAATGTCATTTAAATTTTTAATGGAACAAAAAAAAAAATAAAAACATAAGTATTTATCAAAAATTGGCATCCCTTACCATCTTTAGCAACAGACTCTTTCAGGGAAGCACCATTCTCACTGAATCTGCAAAACAGGGAACAGAGAATGAACAAACAATGAACAAAACAACACAACAAAACGTTTTCTAATAAAAATCATGCTGAGCTGAATTTTTACTTTTGTCCAGCAAGTTTCCAAGTTGATAATTACAACTTCCGGTGATAATTTGTCTACTCCCTGGAGAATGAATGAGCAGGGTGATAATGCCGATTCATTCTCAAATGAGCAGGTTTAGGGTGACATAGGAAGCTGCCAATCTATACCAGGGGCAGTTGTGTATTTGAACAGAATTTCGGCCTAAATAGTACAAGCAGAGGAATTGCAATGTGTATTTAACACTTTGCCCATAGGTTAAATCTAATAAGCATTCCCTCGTTATTAAGCCTCTCCAACTTCTGCAAAATAAAAAATAAACACTTTCACAAGGCAAAGAATATTTGTTTTTGTCAACCTTGTGTCTGTAAGGGCCATATAAATGTATGATCCACATGATGTACATGTGCAAGTACATAAAGTACATTTAGGTTCTTAAAAAAACTTTTTTTTTTAAAAGCTGATGTCTAAGCTAAGCAATTGTCTAAATACAGAAAAGCATTTGTATTATTACCTGAATCTTGGTATGCTTTGTAATTTTTTTTGTACAAATGTCCAGTAATTAAGTTTGTTCAGTAATTAGGTTGAGTTTCTATATTAGGACCAGTCACTGTTACAGTAAAAGAAATATCCTGTGTGACATACGAGTCCCCGGAGTCATAGCTCACGGTGCTAATAGGTTTAATGCTCTCCTATATAGATGGAGGGGTGAGGGGTAAGGGACTAGGGACTAAGCACACCTGTCTTTGCCCATAATGATGTATGCCCCCAAATCAGAATTTCAGGATTCAGCCAGGAAACCAGCATTTCTACCACTGAGCCACAAATATTCACATTACCTTAATTGGTGTGTTGTGTCATTTCAAATGAATGGCATCCCCAATGCACCTGATTTGTAACACAATGTAGTGGCTAGCAATATATGTTAACAGTTGGATTTCTGGTCCTTGATGGTGTGTTATGCAGCCCATTTACATGGAATAAAGCTAAGCCCATCAAAATGCCCTGATATAAATCTGAACTTTTTAGCCCTGTGGATCTCTACATTTATATAGTCACCAAATCATAATATCCTTTTATGTGATAACCAGGGTAATGTATTCCATAAATAATAAAATGAGGTCACAAAAAGTTTACAACTTATACAGTGCACTTACTCTGAAGGGCTCTGTGGTAGTATAGGTGGATTATTATAGGAAGGTCTTGGTTTAGATGAAGAAGATTCAAAATGTCCAGTACTTTGTTTGATCAGAGAAAACCAGCTGTGTAAAAAGAAAGAAATAATTTGAGTTTCATGGGATGATGACATGTTAACATAAGAATAATATACACTGCAGCTTCTGTAGTCTATACTTGCTCTGAATGATGAATGCGCATCAAACCCACAATAAGCTTATTTGTATTTTCTTTTCCTCCTGTAATCTGTCTATCATATAACATATTAGACTGACAGCTCTGTGCAACATCTGTGACTACAACGAATGTCACTGTGCAAAGCCAGAACTAAAGGACAGGAAGTCACCATCATTCCAAATAAACTGTCACACATTTATTTGCATTATTACATTTGTAAAACAAAAAAGACATTTTGGATCATTGCTGGGAGAAAGCGATCTACTGGTGCTGTGACTTTAAGTCCCTTATAGGAAATATAGCCCACTCAGAGACTGCAGGCAATACTAATGAATTGTTCTTGGTCTTCATTCTGCCTTTTTTGCGCACAGACTTTGTGTCCAATTAAAACAAGTGTATACATCACCCAAACAGTCCTGAGGTTGAACTGTTTGCAAATCAGCTTACCTTCCCTTATGAACTTACATTTTTTTCTCGGATGTTGTAGAGGCCACTAGTTCATAGATCTGTGGTCTGTCCTCCCATTTGAATATGACAAAGAAGGCTTTGTTATCTGCAATGAGAGCACATATAACTGTTTTAGCATTCAGTACAATATAGGTGGAATTCTTTCGTATGGTAGAAGGAGCCAAATCATGGAAATAAACCACACTCAGAACACAGTCGGTACAATGAGAAAAGGTGTAGAGTGATTCTCAAACTGCTAAACTTTACCAGCAGCATAAGCGACATTTGTTTAGATCAGTGTTTTTCAACTTGGGTTTTGTGGATCCTCCAGAGATTGCTATGGGTTCCATGAGCAATGAGCAGTTTGTACCTCTCAGGTCAGCATAACTGATACAATGATCATTTTGGCTATCTGTAATAGTGACAATCTTCCCAATGGCCAGCAATGTGCTCTGTGGATGATTATAGTAGGGTTCCCCAAGGACCTGAAAGGTATATTAAGGGTTCCCCCATGGCAAAAAGACTGCTCTAGATTCTTATGGTGTATGTCTTCCACAAATATTACCATTCGGCTGGGCATAAAAGGTCTGACTTAGTCCCATGTGAAAATCAGGTCGCTAGTTACTACTCATGAAGATTTCCAATACTAGCTGGAAATCTTAATACAGCCTGTCAGGCCCTTCCCAAAATGCAAGTCATAACGTAAGAAGTGGTGGGTATTTGTAATACAGCTACGCTCCATGCAGCTGCACACTGGGAACATGGAGGGAATTCTAAAAACAAGATGCAGATCCCACCCCTTCCTCAATGGAGGTTACAGATAGCAATAATTAAATCACTGAGGTTCAAACTCTTCTGTTTTCTATACAAAAGTTAGGAAAAAAAGAGTTTTAGTTGGAATGTGACTTTAGGATTCTTACCAGTAGCCACCTCTCGAGCCATCGCTGTATTTAGCTTAATGATAGGACTCAGCATCAGCTTCCCATCAGGTGTTGGGGTCAGTGTCCGACTTTGGCATTTCAAGACTAAACGTTCATCCTGCTTCTGCAGCAGCATCATAATGTCATCCAAGAGCAAGACATGAACATCTGTTAAATGAGAATATAGGGGTTAGTGGCAATGGAAAGGAATAAAGAATATATAGGCTTATTCGGTAAGACAGATTAGAGGACAATGTCCAAAGCAGAAAATGGTGCAGATGTGGTTTCCATTACACTAGAAGTACCTTTAATTTGATTTAAAAATATTTTATCAGTACTTAATTGTGTGTGTTCAGAGTTCCGCCCACTGACCCCTGTGACAACTCTTTGTGGTGCCCTAACCCTAATCCTTCCCTTTAGTATGTGACCAGACAATTGTGAACAAATGACATGAATAGAGAAAAAGAAAGATGATAGAAGTTCTCACCTACTGACTTGTCCTTGCTGACTCTCCAAGTAAGCGATCCCTCATAGATGAGATTTTTCCTGCTGATATCAATATTCTGCAGAGAGAATTTTGTATGGGGTGATTATCAATACCATAGCATTTCATCAGCACTTCATCAACCTTTTCAATCAGCTAATAAATACAATTATTTAAGAGGTGGAGATATGAGACATCTTACTTGTTACATGTTACATAATGTTACATTTGCCTTAGGGAGGGATAGCATGAAAACTCGCACAAAAATGCAATAGACTTGACGATCTTGGTAAAGAGAATTGCATTTCACCTTACAGGAAATCAGCAAGAAATAGAGATCTGTTAGGAAATAATCTTTACTCCCGAGTTGCTATAATACTGCAGCCGTACCTCTCAGGGATTGGTGTGTGTGCTGTTATTTATTTGCATTCTCTCCTGGTTAAAACAAATGTTATCAAATATTGGAGGCTGATCTATATACTGCCGGTTGATAACAAAAGCAGTGTTCTGGCTGATGGACCAAAATAAAACTGTCAATGGCCACAACTTTTAGACCAATTACAAATTCAGCACAATTACACATTACAGTAACACTTGCAATATGCGTAAGAATTGCCTATTTTTAATGGTACCCCAATGCACCTGCATTATAGCACTTCCCAGAGTCTGCCAGAAGCAAACTATAGCGCATTGTGTTAGAAAAAGTCATGCATGTTGGGTACCCATTTATTTTTGGTTAATGTTTTGAGTATCCATTATCAGCATTTCACAGAACATGACTTGGCCTTTAATGGGCTCCTAATCAGATAGGGGAAGAAATAAAAAAACAAAATATCAAGTAATCCTTTTACCTTGAACTCGTTGAACAGAGGGTCATTGCTCTGCTTCAAGTTTGACATATCAAGACGTCTCTGGTAATCAGTAAGTTTCTGCGAAGGACAAAAAAGAGAGTATTTGTATCTATACGTCTGTCTAAAAATAAGCTAAAAAAGTAGGCATAATGATCCACTACACAATCGTATGTGTAGCAGACAGTACTGGAGAATAAGTGAATACACGAGAGAATGAAAGTGTGATCCATGAACATCAATTGTCAATTATCTATGAAAAGTCCAAAATAACCTCTGCTGATGTCTGGACTGCTTATGAGCACCCAGCATGAATTGGGGTTGAGGTAAAAGGACACAAGCATTTGGTTAGTTCAAGCAACTCACTGCATTTTATAGGTAATTAGGTTATTCCTAATCAACACCTTTTTTTCCGGCAAACAGCCCATTGGCTTTTTTCTAAATATGCTCCCATGATTGCAGCAAAAATGACACGTTATTCACTCATAGTTATATCTTACCATCTTATTCTCCATCTCTCGCACTTCTGTATTGACATGATTCAGGATCTGTCTGCAACACTCTGCTGCCTTCTGTACTCTCTGCTTTTCCACTTCTTCATCTAAAAGACACAGAATTTAAAGGTTTTATATTTTTTACTTATTTTTAAATTATTTTACTTTCCATATAAAGCCATCTGATCCAAAAAATGGACAATATGAAATTTGCTGATCCAATAGACCACATAGCCACAAAGATTGATTTTTAACTCTTCTGTTAAGGTAATATAGTACTTAGAAAGTGCAGAGCAGGGAGAAACAAGGGGTTCTTCCTTCCTAACACAATACAGTGCTCAGATTTTGAGCATCCAAATGCTAGGCCTATTACATGATGGACAGCTATTTATGATGCATGGACAGCTCTCGATAAGTAGAACTGAGTAGGGTGGCTTTGTCACTCGTCTGGGACTCTGGGGAGAGCAGGGGAGGTAAACCTGCCACAATGCATACTATCGCCAAGCATACGTTTAGGTTAAAGTGACTCAAAAAATTCCAAAGTTTCTGAAAAACAAGCCCCCACGTATATTGGCCTTCCTGCTGCTCTTCCACCACTCTGCTGCTCTGCAGTTCTAACCACCACAAGTGCTTTGTGTTGGAGCTTACACATTATTGATGTCACCCACTTCTACATGTTATGCTCTCCAGGCCTGGGAATGGCTATATGTTCCCCCATACTTTGAATTTCCAGGTATAGTGTCGTGCCTTCGATGGAGCAACGAAAAAGTGAAGGATCCGAGTGAAGTTATGTACAAGAGCATAACCCCCTTAGCGGTATTCAGAGTGCAGCTCAGGATGGATTTTACATACTAAAATCTGTAATCCCGAGTCACGCTCGGGGTCGCTTAAAAAACATTTAAAAAAACCCCACTTACCTTGTTTCGTTGTCGTCCCCCGGCGTCCTGCTGGTCCCTGCAGCTCCTCCGGACACGTCTTCTTTCTCTGATTTTCTCCCAGGGTGTGCAGGGACAAACTCCGGAATTTCCCGGTGACGTTGGTGCGGGCGGGAGAAGCAGCGGGAAATTTAAATATTTTGTATTGGATTTATTACAAAAAAGCTGTATTGAGTCCAATACAAAGAAATCTTTATATAATAAATATAGAATTATATTATATATATATATATATATATATATATATATATATATATATATATATTATATATGCTACTGTGCACTTATATGTTTAAATATTTTTTACCAGATTTTTGTGTTTTTTTTTATTTAAAAATTATTATGTAATTCATTAAATATTGGACATATTTTGGTGAGTTATTCCTAAGAATTATAGGCTTACAATGTAAAATAAATTTCCATGCAAAAAAATGTAACACTTTTTGCGTGGAAATACAGACAGAATTAGAACACTAGGGGGGGTAAAAGTGGGCTTTAATGAGATTTTTACTTTGTTCTGAATGGTCAAAGTCAGAATTCCCTGTTAAAAAAAAACCCAGGACCCCCAACATACCTAAGATAAGCCCCAACAAGTGCCATAACTGCAACCATCAAAAAATGATCAGGTGACTTCTAGCAAGCACACCCAAATAGGAAACCCAAGAAAAGCCCTTCTGTATAGTCACAAAGGAAAAATTTTGGTGGGATTGCCTGTCCCTCCTGAGTTCAGTCTTTTGTAGAAAATGAAGCATGGCGTCTTCAAGGCAGTGGGAACAAAACTAAATTAACAGGTAGCTTTCCAGCAGCCTACTCTTGTAATTGGCTGTCACTAACAATGAAAAGTTAAAGTTGATCCAAATCCTGAATCACTGAATTTTAGACAGATCAATGGGAATTCGTCTGTAATTGCAGCATTTTACATAATGGGAAATGAACATTTCTAGAGATGTACACTTTAAACCAGCTGATATTTTCTGATATGGTCTATCTAAAAGTGGGGTCATATGGGATTGGGAAACAGTCACATGAAGTCATATATTGGTATATAGGTTCAAGTGAGTCTTAAAATTCCAACACGTGTCTCAACACTTGCATCTTCAGGAGATGTAGGTAGTGCGATATCAAGAAACTATAAATGGATGAATAATCAGTTTGCATTAATTATCTGGATAGTTATAATAAAGCGTTGGTAGTCAAGACTATACTTCAAAAAGTCTTGACTACCAACTCTTTATAATAACTATGCAGATTTTCTTTTACCTATTCCTATAATTTTATTTCATAATGCAGATGTATCTTAGTGATCCATGTAAAGAATTTATTTTATTGAAAGATCTAAGGCATATTGGACAAGTTTTACAACATTGCTTATTTATATAGAGAAGAGTGAGGCACTTACCTGTGAGGTTT
Source organism: Pyxicephalus adspersus (assembly GCF_032062135.1). Classification (NCBI taxonomy): domain Eukaryota; kingdom Metazoa; phylum Chordata; class Amphibia; order Anura; family Pyxicephalidae; genus Pyxicephalus; species Pyxicephalus adspersus. The sequence goes on from NC_092868.1 coordinate 10,541,320, forward strand.
GCAATGTTCTGAAGTAGTAGGGGGTACTTGGTCAATCTCTGCATCTCAAATGGAATAATATCCTTTAACTGTAACCGGCGGCATTGAGGATTGCTCTCTGCCTCCTGGTGACAAGAAGAAAGAGAACAGTTTGGATAAATTAAACTACAAGAGCAAAATCTCAAATGTATCTCTTGAAATGCAGGCAGTAATAAAGGCCAGCTGTATCCAGAAATCTAAAAACTGCAGCATTTGCCTAATTTCACAACAGCAATGTTCCTGTAACAGAGGCAATCTGCTTTAATCAAGTGATTGAAGGCTTACCTGAATAAACTGGGTGAATCTGGGGTCTTTTTTCTGCTTCTGTTTAAGCTGTTCCAGAGCAAATGGCTGTCGGCTACAGAACCTCGAAGATATCTTCTGAAACCATTGTCCCTCTGGACCATCAAACTGGCAGAGAAAAAGTGGCAGCGCATGAATAGGTATATAAAGCAGACATCGTTGCTTTTCTAATTCCCACTGTACAGCACTATTTGGTGCATCTATTAATACAAACAGGTTGTCATGGAATCTCCCCTGGAGAGTTTTCACTGATCTCTAATTCAGGTCCCTGGGGGGGGAACAGTTGGAAAATGCCAGGTTTGTTAACCCTCACTAAACAATGATCTGCAGCCTTCCAGGTTTTTGAACCATTTACACTGTTCAAGTGCTTTAAAGTGTTGATCAGCTTTTAATGGCATGTGTTTCCATACATTGCATTGCATAGCCTATTTATTTATGAGGAGCTGCCTAATGCACTACCATTTCTGGCAATGCATTGTAAAGCATGTTAGTGAATTGCAATGCATTTCATAGCGCTGCAATGCACGTCTGTTGGTACAAGGTGCATTTAGAATAAATGGCACTAAGTTGCACCCACATACAGTAAGTAATGTGCGTTGTTCTCATCTTAGGACATTGGCTGGAACTCTACAGACTGTACCCTGTTTTGGAGGTGAACTGAAATCCAAAAGGAAAATAAACATTTTAATTTAACCCTGACTTTCCACCTGTATCAGAGAATCAGTGGTAACCTTTTTGTCTCTCCACAAGCAGAAGATGACATTATGTTCAGCCCTGCTGCGCGCCTTTGTTTCAAGATCCTGTATTGCCAGCAAGCCAATGTCACACTTTGGGGCTATTCACGCTATTTTGCTGCAGGACAACATTCATGTCCCCTCAATGTACCCTTTGAGCACACTTAGTTTGCAATGCAGAGAAACACTAGCACGTGTTGCAGTTTGCTGCCATAAAGTTCAATGTTTGGTGCATTGGACAGTCTATAAATGAATGGTCCTGCACACTTGCATGTTAACACTGATGACCAACTGTTGCTTGGAAATATGCCATATTCCTTTTTTTTCTGTTAGCTATAATGCTGCAGAGCTCTGTGCTGCATAAGCGAAATAACAGCCCTACCTATCAACTCAAATGTTCTAACACAGAATTGAATTGCAGAAATTGGAGGGGGGTGTATTGTTCAAGTTACTTTTACTGGATTGTACATTTTTAGAATGCCTGCACAACGGGGAAGTAGAGAGGAGATTATGAAAATGGAGGCAGTTGGTGGTACAAACTCTATCTGACTGCATATCTGTGTTTTTTTACCTGGACCTATTTATGATTGGAAAGTGTCATGCTTTGTGTGTGCCCACCCCTTTATGGGATACCGATTAGGAAGGGCAGGAATACTTATGAAGGTCCTCTACTCACCCGCTGTAACAATGTGTTCCCGATTTCCTGGATTAAGGAGTTGTTCTCTAGGCGCAGTTTTTTCAAGTTTTCCAGGAACAAGGCTAGAGTGACGGACACAAAACTTAATGAGTAACAAAGAATAAGAGAGACACAAAGGAAAATGCATGGAGTAGACAGTCTCACCATGAGCCTCAATAAGGTCATCCAAACTGGGGAAGATGTTTTCCAGCTCCATGGTAGGTATCCACGTATTCTGCATGGGAAGGTAGAAGATGTCATGCAGGACATGCAGCATTCGAACGTGAGCGTGCTCAGTGAACAGCAGTTCTGTAAAAGATAAAAGAGAGTAAGATGAATAAGAGGGCACAAGTCTGTCCAACACATTTACAGCCAAATTGCAAATTAAATATAACTCTAACTAGTACATGTATAGGTGAAGACTGAAGTGAGTGACCATAGATGTCATTCAACATGGTAGACTGAGGATGTCTGGTGACAAGGAGGAAGTACTGCAGGGTTTGCATTTTTGGGAAACATTTGATAAAAATAACAAATAAGATTTGAATTGTGCTTTATTATGCATCTATAACATATTTCCCAACTAAGATTCTTGTGTTTTATGGATGTGTTTTTTGTTTTCATTATGCTATATTATATATATTTGGCTTTTATTGTCACACGAGGGATTACTGGACCCCTGTGCAACATCATGGGTGCCTTTATAGCCATTTAAATCAATTTTATCCTGTGATGAAGAGCTGGGTGATACAATCCATTAGTACACTTGCTACCATGTGGAATTCAATTTTAGTCTGTGTGCTGAATGCAGTTACAGGGTTCCAGAGAGCAGAGAAGCTCTGAAGCTCCCAAAATATTTTATGTTTGGGTACCCTATGTGATAGCAGAATCTAAGCACATGAACCAACTAGGAAAACAGAAGTTTGTGGCATATCGTACCATTGATGACCTCTTGCCGCTTGATTTCGCTTTTCGTCAGCCTGAGGAGTGTTTCAGGGGGGACGAGTTCCCGCCAGTTTGGTGGGTCGTTCTCGCTCTCCAAAACGCGCGGCTCAGTCTCCTCAGACTGGGGAAGCAGAAAGGACGGCGGACCCTCCGAACTCCCTCCAGGCTCAGGACTAGAATAGAAACATTTTACAGTTACAAAAAGGGGGCCAGTGCAACAAATACTGCAAAGATTTTATTCCCATCTAGTTCATCTGTGTAATTTGTGCTCATAAATCTGTGTTCCTGTTCTGCATATTTGCCCACTCATTTCCTATTTTTGTCTGCCAACATGTTCATCTTCTATTTCTGCCTGTCAGTCTATCCAACCATCTCCTATGTCTGTCTGGCAACCCACTCTCCTTTGCTTGTCCATCTGTCTGCCGCTCCACTAATTTCCTATTCTTGTTTATCCACTGGGCCACCCCATGTGTCCAACTGTCCAACCGCCCGGGCCCGCACGTCTGCCTGTACAACCGCCCAGCCCGTGCGTCTGCCTGTACAACCGCCCAGCCCGCGCGTCTGCCTGTACAACCGTCCATTTCTAACTTGTGTACTATAGAATGCAGCAAATACAGTAACAGATAACACGCAGTACTTGAATACGATTGCAGGCGCTCTACATATACAGATGGATCATGAACAACACAGTAAAATATCTCATACCTACCCACCATCATTGCTGTTGGTAAGAAAAGCCTTGACCAGGGGACACCATTTGTGCATTAGGACCGCAGAAATATTAGATGTCCGAATTGTTACACCATTCATTTACATCTTTTTGAAGTTCAAAAATTTTAACAAGATAACTTAAGTTGCAAGCAATTTGACAACTGGGCCAATCCACAAATAAGATCAAGCCCTCTGGTCGAGACACATCCTAAAAGAGTACCTGTCACTCACAACTTGCAGGCAGCAAGTTTAATCTTGGGAAGCAGACACAGCTTAAAACAGTTTTGATTTTTTTTTTTTTTTTTGCTGTAATGATCTTAATAACAGGGCAAAAACAACAGGTACACTGGAAGCCATATAAACATTATTGCTGGACTTTGAACGCTATTATAAATAAAAAAAAAGGAGAGTCAGTGCATATGCCAAGGGGCATTGTCCTCCAAACCTACGTGAAGTTGCCTGGCTTAGAGCTGGATTTGCTTGAAGAGAGCTGCATGTCGTTTGCTCGGGCTGCAGCTTCCAGATCCACATCACTGCGAGAGCGCGTCTGCTTGCCTTTGGCTGAGCCCCGCTGGGAACGCTTGCGCTCATAAACTCGCAGGCTCTCCGAGCGGCCCAGTTTACTAGAGTTTCTGTCCAAGTCGCACCAAAGATTTGGAGCAAGATGCCGCGTCCCATACCCAATGAGGAGGATGAAAAGATATAGTGGTGGTGAGAGAAGACATGCAATGGTGGAGCTGACAGATGCAGCTATACAGAATGAAATGGAGGGGGGAGCTTTACATTGATGACAAGCTTAACAGAGAATGGCTGCAAAAGGTAATGTGAATTGATGAGAAGGAAGCAGGAGAAAGAATGCCACTGAGTGCAGGAGGATGGTCTAAGGCAACTGGTGAGCGCTACCTAAATAAGAAGCTTTAATGAGGCCAAAAAGGATTTTATATATACAGTATATATGACAGCATCAAAGCTGAACTTCGAGTAGATATGCAGCAAGCACCAACTAATGCCGTAATGTATTCCTAAATAAATAAATGTGTATGATTAAAAAAGCTGGTGTAGGCAACAACTCATCAATCATTACTCATAGGGGCACATCTGGGATAGCATGTGATAACAAGGATCCAAACAGAATTAGAGAGCAGACTGATGAGCTCCTCGATTCTCAATACGTTTCCATTACATGCACGGGTCAAGAGGTGACCAGTCTGTAATGCTTACCTGCAAGAGAGATAAGTCAGGTCAGCAGCCTGGCTTTGCTGTCTGGCAGGGTTTTTAGGAGTGGGTTGAAATAGGACCTCTCCTTTATAAAGCCTACATCCTCATTTATATATAGGTGTTCCTGTCACTAATACAAGCTAATACATAGTTTACAAACATTCTACAGATTGATTTGGGGAGCTGCAATGTTGGCTAATGTGCTGTAGAGCTCCAAGGATCATTCTTGTTGCATAGCTGTTGTGTTGAGCTTCTTAACTGCAGGTTCGTATCAGCACAATATTTCAGGCTTTTCCTTGGCTTCCTAGAATACTTACTTGGCGTGTGCTCTATCTGGTGGTAGATGTAGGCTTGTTGGGTCCATCCAGTGCCCCAGAAGGCTCTGTGCAAAAAAATGGAAAAAGCGCACTCCAGCCAGGACACATACAGGCGAGCTGCCTCACCGCTATTGCTATACCACTTCCTCTGACGTCCATCCCACTCATCTTATGACTACACCCCAATCAGAGGGGATGGCATGAGTCTAATGGTGAGGTATGTTTCCTCTATTATACCTGTAGCTCAATACCATGGCTTTGAAGAAAAAAATATTTTCTGGCAGAAGTGCTGCTTTCTCCATTTTTTGATGATACACTTTAGGGTCCAATACAATTAAAGGGTTCTTCCTATTACAAGGATTTGGTAAAGAAAGGGGAATAAGGGCACCAAGTGGAATTAAAAAGTTACCTAGCCACTAGGTGTGGCCGAGTAACCTAAAATTCTTAAAGTTTAATTTGCTAAAACTCCTACGGCTTTCCAAAGCAGACAGACGTCAACCTTGTCTTTATATCTGATATAAGGTGTTACATCTCCAGCAGGAATGGTCACACTCACCTCTGGTACAACAATAATGGATAACAAAAGTTAAACTAAACTGGCTCTAGGGTCTAGATTACACCTAGCAGGGCATTTAATTGGGCAGCCTAATAGCTGAATTTTTGCAGACTGACAGAGCAAGCAAGTAGGAACAACCAGTGTGAGGTTTTCAATACTTAGCCATGCTCTATACAGAGCTATTAAGAGAACAATGAAATCTCCTTGAATGTTAAAAGTCCGAACATGCACTGACCTTTTCTTCCGTCTGTGAACAGAGCAGGCAAGGGTTAAAAATTTCCATCAAACTCTCCAAAAAGAGTGCCAAACTTTTAGCAGATTTTAGGGACTGAGGATCATCACTGTGGTATAGACTGTCAGTACATTAAACGATGCAACACAGAACGTCACAGGGTTTACAAGGAGACCCACGCTACAAGGCAAGCATTTATAAACACCGAACAGGGGTCCAAAGACAACAGGTAACAACTGGAACTATGTTAGGAATAAACACCTAAGCCAGGACGGGACCAAATGGCATAGCACACACGTGGTATTAGCAGCACAGGATCCACACTGAAACCTTAAAAAACTTAAATAGAGTTAGGCCTAGTACACATGACCCCATTCTTATCTGAAATAGAACTTTAGTGAATTCAGCAGCAGAATAATTGTAAGTACCCATTTTTCGGGCTTCCAATTAGGTGTGGATGGATCAGATGAGTTGATAAGCATCAAAATCAAAACTTAAAAAATTGGCATCTGCAGGTATGTACTAGGCCTTAGCCTTCTTTTTTTCCCAAATGCTTGTACAAGCTCCTAAAGTATTTTTCCTAATTCATATAATGCAAAAGTCACTTTGCAGAAAATTAGGCAAATTAATCTCCGCCCCTGAGGAACCTAATTCAAAGCATGATTCCTATTCAAGAAACAAAATAGCTCTGAAACGCAGGCTTTTTAAATGACTAAAGAGACTGTACATCTCTTAATACATAAAATTCCTAAGCTTTATGTGATAACCTAAAGCAGGCTGCAGAAATGCATTTACCTGTGTACCTACAACATGCTCAGCATTCTCTGAAAACACAGATTTGCTAGACAGAAGGGGTGTCTACTGTTTTCCTATGGCAAGTGTGTCTGGTTTTAAATTATAAAATGATACTTACAGAACCTGCACAAGTACTTGGCCTCCCTGCCTAACAATACCAAATTAGCCAGGGCGTAGACATGGAAATGTAAAAAGTTTTACCAGATTTAGACATATGGACAGATGATAGATGAGGGCTTAGGACAACAAATAACACCATGTAGAGAATGACGAAAAATAGACAACGGAAGACACTAGCAGCAGCATGCGACCCTGCAAAGCGTGCAGGGTAGGTGCACAATGGACAGGAATGAGAGGCTGCTGCGCAGAGGCACAACGACAAACATCTATTTATCAGGGGGGAACATTTGGTTTGGCCAGGTCCACAAGGAGCAGAATGTAAGTAGGAATAGGCAGCAGCGCTGGCAAAAGCCTGTTGGATTTGAAGCTGCAGTGGATACTACTACTTCAGATAAGCAATATGAACTGAACACCACTGGATAAACGGTGCTGGTGAGAAGGTTCAGTAGTAGCGCAAATAGGGTAAGAAACTGAGTCTTTCCATACATAGAAGTACAATGAAATTTAAAGTATGCCAAAAGACAAGAAAGAGCATTTGAAGGGATTAGGATTGGATCCAAAGCAGCATTGCACGGCAAGAAGGGTCTACATATGAATTGCAAGGCCCCCAACCACTGCACTATGCCAAGTGGATGGACCAACTCTAGCCAAAACTTTGAGCAAGCATTTAGAGTCTCTGCTAGGGTTTATATCATGTCCGTGTCTACTGGGGACACAGAACAAGGAGTATTGGGAAATTATATTTGGTGAAGTAGGGAATGGTTGCAATTTCTTGTATCGTTGTCTGGACTTTCCTGTGCGGGTGAAAACTGCAACCTGCCATTTTTAGTATTGATGTCACAGGGACAGAAAATGAGGATTATATCGATAGCCATTATAAACTATGTTTTCCATTTGAAAGGAAATGCAACACAAAGCAGGTCAAATGCAGCCACCAAACTGCCATGTGAACTACTCCATTGAAATAAAAGGGATTTTGTTGACATGCGCTTGATATGCATGCCAATCAAAGAAAAATAATGCATACCATCATGAGCCCAAAGAGTCCTGGCAGAAATTGGACTCTTCCCTACTGTATTTATATCTAAAAAAGTTAGGCTTTAAGCAGGAGGTAAAGCAAGGTTGCGGACCTGGCAGGTCCAGTCGGCAGACATAAAGACGGTAATGGCACCATTGACAGTGCTTAAAAGCAGCAAATGCAGCGAAATCACCATAGAACTCTTTCTACAAATGTCACCATTACCTGTCATTCTCTGCACTGTCCTCTTGCTGGTCTGTTGGGCACAGCTCTGTGGTTGGAGACCCCTTGGTCACATCTGTAACATCCATGGACGACGTTCCATCAGACACTGTGACAGAATACAAAACAAAAGATTTTTTTATCTTAATTAAGTGCTGCCCTAAACACTTACAAGCCAGCAAGGCGAGCAACAATGTCTGTTATTTTAGATAAGAAGGACGAGCGACCCACACAATGAATTCCCCATTGAAATGCACAGTGGTTAATACTGAGAAGTAGATCATTGATCCCCAAGGACGGTTTTAGGCACAAGTCAAAAATGTTACATATGTACCCAGCCTAGGAGCTGTTTGGTACAGAGACCTTTCACAGTCATTATTAAACAAATTATAACTTCAACTGACCTGTGTCACTGTCGCTGGGATCACTGGGTGGAGGGTGTATGGTGACGGATACACCAGGCTCTGGCCCATCATTGGTGGCTTTGGGTTTTACAGTGTTGCTGTCGCTCCTGTCAAAGGTCCTCTGGCCATGACTGATCCTTCTCTCCTGGATGCCTTGTTTGTCAGCTGAGAAATCAGAAATGTCTTCAAGTCAAAGACACCTTTCACATCATCTTTTGAACAGATTACATTTACATTATAATATGTAACAGCTCTCAATCCTTGGCTTCTCCCAGAAAATAAAAGAGCAGTTAACACCACATAAAGGAAAAACAAAATGGTTAGTAGGTGACAAGGGAGCACCGCCGCCCACCCCAGCCAATGGAAAGTTATTCAGAAAAGGATTTGGAAAGCCTCAGTTCCACTTCATTGTATCCTAGATTAAGCAGCAAGCAGGACACTGGTAATTCTGCTTATGAAAGCCCACCATTGCCTTTTCCAAGGTTTGGGTCAAGTACACTGTAGAAACCATTAAAGGTCATGATCCTTCATTCCTCAACATTTTACATGTGTTAGTCATGTTGTAGAAGCCAAAAAGGGTCCTTCAGGTTCTACTGGCTACTAGGTTTGGGTTCGATCAAGGAAATTTGAAGAAGACTGCAATATCACAATTTCAGGATTTCACAGCTCTAAGGAGTTCCTTTTAACCTGTTTGCAAGCCTATAGTATATCTAAAGCAAAACATATTTTTTAAAGTTTGGATCACTTTCCAATCATAAATGAGGGCCAGAGAAAGACAGCTGGGATTGAGAGCCACTGGCAATGCAACCAATGTCAGCTAATGGCTGACAGGAGAATGTCTAATTAAAAAGATCCTGTGACCAATTTGAGGGCTAAAGCACAGCTAATGTATTTTAAATGCCTATTAGCAGTGTTTTTCATTGCATAAATGTATTCATTTACTTTCAATGTGCCTTACAAATTCCAGCAGAATCAATTTCTTAGCACAGCCCCCTTCTTTCGGAAGCGTCTAAATATTCTCATTGCTGGCCCAGCACCTCTGCACCCCCATTCGCCTCCTTTTATAACTATTTATGTTGCTTCCAGGGGAAAAGTAAAGACAAATACTATAAAGATTCACTTCAGTGCCAGTTCTGTGTCTGCTAGGGCTGCTGACATCACATCAAAGATGGTGGCACCCAACAGCGGTTTCAGGGCTCAACTCAAGGGAGGCTTTACAAGGACCATGGTGATGGGGAATGTAAAAATACAGAATGCAGGCAGATAGGGGTCAGGAACTGAACCCCAACAATAATTAACCTTTGTCATTGATGGGCATATGTTGCCCTAGAAAAAAAAATAAAGGGGAACCTCAAAAGCAACAGAAGCTTCTTCAGTTTAACTTATGGCTTGGCTGATGAATGGAAGATAATTTCCAAGAAAGATCAATATAGTTGCACAGACACAATAATGGTGTCAAATCATTAGGTTTAATAAGTTAGCATATTTCCTATTTTAGGTACAAATGTTCCTTGAAGCTGCCATTTAACTAATCAAGTCCTAACCTAATTCAAGTTCTCTAACAAGTTCATAACAATAGCTGTGGGACCGAGGCTTGTAAACCGTATATAGCACAAGGGTCTGAAAGTAATATATTTTACCAATAAGTAAAGTAAATTAGTAATATGTGACCCCCATGCTTCAAACCTCCCCCTCCAATGGTGAATGTATGATACATTCCGTCATGCATTTGGCTGAGTGGAGGGAGTAGAACAGGTGAAATGTTGAGTTGTTTTGGGGGGAAGATAAATGGGTCTAATATTTGGAAGATACCTTCGGGCTCAACCTTCGGCCTGGAATCAACATCTGTGAAAGATACGGGAGGAGCAGAAAGAAGAAAAAACAAAACAGGGCATGAAGGCAAGCTAAGGCAAGGCAACACCACCCACACACCCTACATATTACTGAACATTACCATAGAGTCATCTGTACACAAAGGTGACAGCCATCCCACAGAATAACCATTATTCAGTCTTAGGCTATGTACACACGTGCAATAATTGTTGTTGGAAAGGATCTTTAACAATCTTTTCCAACGATTAACAACCGCACAATGCACCGTTCTGCTCTATAGACAGGGGTGGGGGAGAAAAATGGAGCGGCACCCCGCTGCGCTCTCTCCCACTTCACTTCCATTACAATCATTCGTCGTCCATTGTCCGTGGATCCGCCACGACGGTCGATCGGATGATGGACAACGAGCGATGTACACACGCAGGATTCTCGTCCGATAACAGCCCTGAGCCGATTATCAGGCGAGAACTTTTGCACACGTGTACGTAGCCTTAGACATCACTAGAACTTACATGGCTGCTTCCAAGGTGTACAGATCATTTTGCAAAAGGCAACAGTCATGCATCACAAGTATGGAATAAAAGCAGAAAAAGGACTGCATAGCAGAGACACAACGTAATTGCTTACTAAGGAAGAGCGATATAACATACCACAGACTCTTAGCAAAGAGTACACATACATTTTAATATATTAGAACAGTTTTTCCTCAACCTTGGTCAAGTGCATACCAATATCAGAACCTCTGTCTGAACCTCTTTACAAAGTCAGAGCTAGTTTTGGAATAGAGCAAATTGGACCATTGCCCAGGGACCTCATTTTCTCCAGGGCTCTGAACAAATGGAAGAGGTGAAAGGAGCTTGAATGGTGTGCATTTGGAGGCCCCACTTCATACTTGCTCAAAGCCCCATTTTATAGAAAACCATTTCCTTATAAGAAGTGGTATGGCGGAGCTGTAGCAATAAATAAGGGAGAATGGATAGGGCAATCCACTGTTTTTTCTTAATATTTTATTGTCAGTCAGTCCTGCAACCACTTTGCAAACATCCAGTCACCTCAATATGTAAAAGGCGTTGAGGCAGTAGACCAAGCCACCACGATAATGGTGGAATGAACCTTGATATCTGCAGGAGTGATAGGCCACCCTTATATCTGCAGGAGTGAAATTTGCCAACACTTCAAGTTCAATAACTAATATTCACTATTAATTCATAAAAACAGTACTAATATATTGGATATTGCAGAAGTTTGACATTTAGGAGCATTTATACCCCACTTTGTGGTCTTTGATAAAGAATTGCCAACATTTACATTAGCGAGCTGTGATTGTTGGTTCATTTAATTTACCACTGATGAAACACTTCCCATAATTAAGGAAAAACTGTATAATAGCAGTGTATAGCAAGCAGTGAAGCTAAATACACAGACAGGAAAAAAACATTAAAGTGGAAGAAAGATTATTGAATATATTTCTATATTATTTAGAATAAATATTACTTAGAAAATATATTGTAAGATGCTTACTGGTGCATGGAAACTAGATAAAGAAAAATGGTGCCAAAGCAAGCAATCAAGAGCATGCTTGCGTTTTTTAACTTAAAAAATGATTATGACTGGTTGCTCTAAACCACACTTGGACACTTATTATGTCAGACACTGAAATACACATTGTGCTTGCACCCAGTACTCACTGTGAGGGGTCTCATTGCGATTCCAGATGCTGAAGGGTTTTTTGGTCTTTGGAGGTTCATCTGGCTTTTTAGCAGACACCTAGAAACAGGAAGGATAAGGGTTTAACAATGAAAAAGGAACAATGGGACTAAACCAGAACATCTAAAATATGGTATTTGAAAAGACAAGTAAACCAAATAAAAAAATCCGATTTCTTTATGACAAAGTAGGTGAAAATCTAAAATCTTCAAATTTTCGTAGTGGAAATATTATCAGCTTCAGTAAAAACTGTCCGGGTTGTGAGAATTTCCTCTCTTCTTCCTATTTGGTCTCAGGACAAGGAGTGTTTTATGGACAACAAGTGAGTTCAATTGGGCCACATAGCAATAAAAAAGTGAAGTTTTAACCCCCTGCCACTTACCCTAGGCTGCTGGAGTTAGACTTAGAAGGGTTGCTCCTGTTGGAGTTAAAGAGGACTTATTGTAAAGCTGATATGACACAAAAACTTACACTGGTGGTAAGTTACATGGTCGCTAACAGCAGTATTCAGAGGGCCATTTTCCTTGGTGCTCTCTTACATTAGTGGTCAGTGAAGAATAGCCTTTATACATTGGCATGCCCCTTTAAATGGGCACTGGGTGAAAAGGAGCCTCCTTAATTGGTGGTCAGAGGAGGAAGGTTTCTTTGGTGGTCAATGAAATGTTCCCTTACATTGGTGGTCCATGAAATGCTTACTTACATTGGTGTTCAGTAAAATGTTCCCTTACATTCCCTTCCTCTTATATTGGTGGTCAGAGGAAAAGGGTTGTTTTGGGGGTCATTGGAATGCTTCCTTATGTTAGTGGTTCATGATATGCTGCCATACTTTGGTGAACTGTAAAATGCTCCCTACATTGGCAGTCAGTAAAATGCTCCCTTACTTTGGTGGCCAGTGAAGAAGGGCCTTTATAGTTTGGAATGCCCACTTCCATCGACATTTAGTGGAAATGTTTCCTCTTGGTGGTCAGAGGAGGAAGCTTCTTTGGTGGTCAGTGAAAAAGGACCTTTTAAGATTGGAATGCCCCTTATATAAACATTCAATGCAAAAGTGTCCTCCCACATTGATGGTCAGAGGCGGGGGGATTATTTTTTTCTTGGTCCATCAAATGGTCCCTCACACTGTTGGTCCATGAAGATTGGACTGGTAAGCTGTATTATAATACATTATTCCACATTTGGTTAAGATATCCTTCAACCTTACAGCCCAACTTACCATTTTCCGGAAAAAGCCACTTTTAGGTTTTTTGCTATCCGCCGCCTTGGTCTTCACCCCGATGTGCTTCATGTAGGTAGCGATGGCATGAACAATAGCAGAACTGCGGAGAACAAAGGAATATGTTCAGATCCCCCCCAAAAAAATCAACATTCTTATACAGCAAATAAGTTATTAATGTAGGAACACTGCTTAGATCTCCGTATAAAAACTGGCCACATCACAGAACTAAACAGACAAAAGACTTATAATAAAACAATCTGGACTTTAATTGTCTGATTTATTTGACCACAAACAGAAAGAATATTGTAAACTCTCCAATGTAACTGACAGATGGGGACACCATAAAGGTTACATTATTATATTCAGAGCTGGGATCGATTGTGTGGCCATAGATCTTACTAAGATATGTTTTTCTTTAACTAATGGACAACACAATAATTCTTTAAATCAACAGATCAGATGATATAAGAAAGAAGGTGAATGTTTGTAGATGTGGCAAATATAGGCAGTGTTACCTTTTCTCCTCGTCCGGAGAGATGCTTGGACTGTTGAATAGGAAAAAAAAAGACAAATATAAATAAAGGGAACTGTGGAATAAACAATAATCAGAGGTGCTTTAGCTGTATTTTCCAACTGACACAGCAAAATCTTCTAATATACTGACAAATAATAGGGAACATTACATACATAGTTCTTTTATCATCAGCTGATCAAAATCCAGTTAGAATGATGGTGTATACTAATAATAAACTTCTCTTATTTGCTTTTTTGGGTCTTTTAAAATACATGCATAGCTAAAACTATTTTACGATTAGGATGGAGTAGAATAGAGTTAAAAGCTTTATTTTTGTAGAATTTCCCTTTGTTTTCTGCCCCAACAGGAATTTGGATCTTCCAAAGTGAAGACACATCCCCACTTCGGACAATTACCTCCAAAACAGAGGTGACCATTGGAAAATTTTCCCTTCATTGTTTTGGGGATAACTACATAATTTTTCTTCACTTTCTTTCTTAGTGACAATGATCACCAATATATATCGAGAGGGGAATCTTCCCAATGGAGACATAGAAAGCAATTTCAACTTACTAGGGATCCAACCTTTCCCTACTCTATCCAAAACGAATTAAAAAAAGGTTAAAAACATTCTATTATACTTGTTTATTATATCTGTTGATCCCACCAAACACTTTTTATGCTTTGTGCCTTATTGAAACTCTTATTAAAAGATTCAGTTCTCTCACTGGACCACACAACTTCTCTCTATGTTCAGGAGATGAGAAGAGCAGAAGGTGTTCTGTAGCCTAAAAATGTCTGCCCTGGGGTGACACCACTGTTCCATGTTCAAAGTACAGTGATCATTGTTAAGTGTTAGGAAAAAAGAATCTTCCAGTCCTTACCACATCTGAGGGCTGGCAAGCTGCAATATATAACATTTTTGTTCTATACTTATACACACATACTTATACTTTCAAATATGGTTTTGGCACCAAGTATAGTTCTATGGCAGGACACCCATGCAACCAAAAGACAACCAAGCAGTGTTTTTGGTAGTTGTTACTAAACAGGGTTGGAGCGATTTCCACATTAAGTACCTTCTGCAGCCTACTGCCTCCGTTGCAGAGTTTAGGCTGCTGTTAGTGATTTATAACCCAGTATAAGATACTGTCTGTCATTTGCAACCCCTATTTAATGTAGAGTGCTGTGTAATTTGTTGGTGCTATATAAATCTTGTTTATTATTATTATTAATAATAATAATAATAATAATAATAATAATAATAATAAAATTATTGTAGCCTCTGCTTGCCCCCAGAATCAGTGTTCTCCCCAACCCCTTTTAGCTGGGCGCACCATCCAGCACTTTTGAGTAACCACCTGGTTGTTTTTAGGTAGTTACTGAAGAGTTGGTTCACAAGACAGGGGCTGCTACCTGTCTACAATTTCTTCCCACCCGGCTTAAAAAAAAGTTAGGGGTTCAACACTGCAGTATCATACTATTCTCTGCAAGTTGTGGTAACACCCCCATACCATTCTTCATATTAAAAAATAAATATGAATTGTAAAAAAGGGAACTTTGTATTAAACCCCAGCTTCAAGTAACTGCAGTAGGGGGTGTGCAGATCTGGGAAATGAAACTCAAAAGACCTCAACATCAAATCCCCAGAGACTCGACAATTTCACTCATTGTCTACCGAAAGTTAACTGTAGCAGAGTGCACTTACTGCACTTTTATATTGTATGACTACATAAGTCATTCAAAACTTCAGCACAAACGAAATATAGATCATTAAACAAAAAAAAGCAAATTATTTATTTATTATAATAAATCCTACTCATTGGCACAATTATTCACCAACACAACATACAAAACTAACCACCAACAAACAATTAACCATAGCAGACAGGGAAGTGTAACTTTTCAACAACTAGATGAAACAGATCTCCCACTCTTTCCTGCACCGGTTCATAAACTTTGCAGTTTTTTGAATATATATATATATATCACATTTCTTGCAACATGTCATCTGCACAAAACCTAAAGGAAAACTACATAGGTGAGATTGTAGATTGTGAGTCCCTTCGAGGGACAGCTAGTGATATGACTAGTGACTTTGTGCATTGCTGCGTAATATGCCGGTGCTATATAAATCCCGGATAATAATAATATCAATAAAAAGGTATGCATTTTTTTGTTGCTTTACAACAAAGCATCTATTGCAACCAATTGGAAACCAGCCAAATGCTGAATGGTTGCAACATGTAAATGCACTCTACTTTTGTTTATACTGGTAAAGGAAATGTCTAAATATCTAGTAAAAGTTCAGGTGCCGACCCATTGCCTTTATAGATCTTAAAAACAAGAAGGTCTATGCAGGTAGGTGGAGAAGGGAACTAAAAAAGGGTCAAAATTCCAGCCATGCATCTTCATTTTCTGCAGAAGATCAGCAATGGCCATTCCATTAGTTTCATAGAAAGCTGCCCTGGACACTCACCCACAGAAGATCATGTCTTGCGTGTGTGAGATTGGATGTTCCGCTGATCATCGTACAAGAGGCTGCACAAGTATCTCCAAGTCCACAGACTGTGAGTGGGAACAATAGCTGGAGACTGGGCTTATATACCCCGCCACGCTGCAGCATGATGCAATGTACAGAAACACAGACAGATGTTTTATGTTAAAGGCAGGGAACTGAGATTGTGGACACTTCCCAAGACCACTTCCTGAGTGTTAACTCTTTTGCAGATGGAAGGCTTGGCATTTCTGTACATTGCAATGACTGGTGGGGACCAGAGGCAGTGAAAGTGTCAAGGATGGAGGTTTGGTGTGACAGGCACAGACCTATTCATGGAATAGATTCCCAAAGGGGATGGGTTAATGTGAGGTTCCGATATTCCCAGCCAGGACTGGTAGACTGGCTGACCAAACCTTAAAATAGCTGCACATCTGGAGCAAGGAACATGGGATAAAGCATTATAGATGACTGTAGAGCAAGGAACAAAGACTGCAATGTAGAAAAAGGGTGGTACAGAAGATATGGGAATAAAGAGAGCCATACATAATGCCGAAAGGTTGCTGACAAAAAAAAAAAAAGGGCACAATTACAATATAGCTGGAGAGTGCAAAAGAGAATTACTAACTGAAGGGCAAAAGATAAAGTAACATGCACAGCACAGAGGAGAGTGGTTACTTTGCACTTAGTAGAGACTTTGCTGGCTTCAGTGATCCAATCATTTCCAAGTAAAAATCTTGTTTTTATGTTTTTCTTTTATATCAGGGGAGTCAAACTCTGGCCCGCGAGCCAAATCTAGTCCTCAAGGTCCTTTTTTTTTTTTGGCCCCCCAAAGAATTCCGAAAATGAACTACATCTGGCCCACCCACGTTACCACCTCACATCATCATTTTCAAAACATGCAATACATAGACATTATTCCTGTACACCCATCATGTGACACAAAGCCTAGGCAATGATCACATGGTGCCTGACTACCAGGGGCATTGTGTTTGTTTCAATCCATTAGAGACTGCATAGTGTAATATTTAGTGTCAGACAAACTTGTGATGTGAGAGGGTGAACAACACACAGTCTGCATAGATAGATAGAAAATAGTCTTTTTAACTCTAAAGTGTGTGTAGAGGTGTTTGTTTTTGTTCAATTCAATTTTTTCAATAAATTTCAAGTTTGGCCCCCGACTTGGTCTAAGTTTTTAATTTCGGCCCTCTGTGTATTTGAGTTTGACACACCTGTTTTATATGTTTCAGTATTCTTTGAGATTTGTGATTGTTCACTTCACTTCACCACACACACCAAGTAAAATTTAATTTTCAAAGTAAACAAATTCTAATCCTCAATGCAATTGTCAGTATTCTAAGCTATGTTAAAACAACGAAATGTTTTGTGCTAAAATAGGGGATCATAACAGAGAAGATGGTATATGCCCAAAAGGAAGGGGGTGGGGGGGTCTCTGGGTGCTAAAGACTGATCCTTAAAGCCTCGAGAGATGGAAATCCATCCCTTAATGCAAGGGACTGATGGAAGCAAATCTATACCAGAGTGACAAATAAACTGTTGAGTGTACAAATAAATGTGCTTTATTTTATACTTAACAAGAATAGAAGAAGCAGAATATGCACTGTAGACTAGGTAACAGTACAGAGAGCTGCAAAGCCAAGACAGGCACTGCAAAATATTAGAGAGCACTATACGCAGCATTATAAGAAAGATCTATGTTCTACAAATGGAAAAGCACAAGAATTGGCAAGATGATCTCTGCACAGCAAAGGAAGAACAAGAATGCACTGCAGATCCTAAAACAAAAAACACAAAACAAACCTTGCAGGGCAAAGAAGAAATAACCTTGAACTATGTGTTCTGTTAAAGCTCTGTGCAAGATGTTGGTGCTTTACAAAGTCATGGGAAGTATACAACTGTGACAAAAATTCATAAACCACAGAGTGTAAAATGAAAAGCACAGCAGGTGCAAGTTCCAGGCATGAAAGGGAACAAACTGTGCACTGAAGAGGTATCATCAGCAGGGGGCGCTATACAATCTTACTCTGATTGGTTCTTTATTATGTTATCACCATGACGGCCCATCGACATGATCACACTGGTTACAAAACATGCCGATATACACAAGATAAACTTTAACAGTATGAACCATGAAAAATTATTAGGTAAAAAACTTAGTTACAGCTATCCAGCACATACTGGGGTAGCTAAAATTGGATCTGGGTAATAAAGGGTCAAATTTAAATATAAGGGTCAATAGGTAGTCAATGGGAAATGTTTCCCCCTTTTGCTAAGGGGTTATTTATGCCTGCATGCCTCTTTTTGGGAAATCAAAGTAATAGATGCCGAAGCAGAATTAAAAATCCTTCCCTCTCTAATCTTTAAAAAAAAAAGATTAGTCAGGCATAATTGTTTTTTCATGTAAGTATCTTCTTTAATCACTGGTCCAAGGTACATAAAGCTCTGACAGCGTTCATAATTTGCTCCATTGAAGTAAACAGTTCCATCTTTCCCATTATGTTGTTTTCCAGATGAAAAAGTCTATTTGGTTTTGGCACAGTTCACTTTCCAGACCATCTTCTCCTTGTTCTAGTCTTATAAGGCAGCATATTTGTGCCATAGGCATATGGAAGGCCTTGTGGGAAGAAGTCTTAAGAATTCATTATGAACACTTTGATATGCCAATGTTTCAGGGATATGCCCTTACACAGAGTGAAATTGTGTGCGATTTAGGGTCATTTGAGGGTAACATGTAAGTGGCTGCTCACCAAGGATGTGGAGTAATCTTCAGACACCCCTGCACCTACTCTCTCTCTGCCTCTGTACCCTAATTTTGGGTATATCTCTTGCAGATCTTGGTATACTCACTGCATATCATCCAGCTTGACCATGAGGCGCTCTGCCAGCTGTTTCTCTTTGGATTGTAGAATGTATCTATCATTGGTCTTATAAGACTCCAGTTCTTTAAGTTCAGTCTCTCCGGGAGTCATACCCAATACCCGTTTGGACCTAAAACAGACAAACAAAGAGTGAGGTGATCAACAAATATCATAAAGTATACAGAACAAAAGACCTTGAGTATTGAAAATCCAGTGGTCCTGATGGAACTGATATATTTAAGCTCTCCAAGACTGGAGAAGAGACTATCATGGGTGAATCTGGGTGATCCAACAAAACTAGAATGGATTTCTAAAAATCATTTGCTATTATTTGGACCAGGTTCTTTCCAGGTTTGCAGGATCATCCATGACAGACACTTTTCTCCAGTCTCGGAGAGCTTTGATAAATCAGGTCCCTTGTGTTAACATGTCAGAATAATATCTCCACAGTCATCATATTGATTGTATAATAACTCCTGGAAAATAACAGTTATGTGTGGTGCAGGTGAAAAAGATTATTCCAATTAAATGAAGGATAATTGCATTTACATAGTAA
Organism: Pyxicephalus adspersus; assembly: GCF_032062135.1. NCBI lineage: Eukaryota > Metazoa > Chordata > Amphibia > Anura > Pyxicephalidae > Pyxicephalus > Pyxicephalus adspersus. Next base: position 10,560,791 of record NC_092868.1, read on the forward strand.
TATGAGGATGGGTCAGAATTAAAAAGATATCAAGAGAAAGAAAGCTGGGGAAAGATATAAAAAGAGAGAAGAAAGCACATGGAATAGAAAGAGGAATACGGGAGGGATGGATAGTGAAGAAAAATGAGAGAGGAGGTAAAGAAAGAGATTGAAGGAGGGAGAGAAGGAAAATGGTCTGCCAGGATAGAAGGGAATGGAAAATCATTCCAATTGGGACACAGAGTGGGAATGGGTGGCAATGTTTTATTGCTTTTTGTGCCCTCTTGCACTGATGATCACCTCTTGCCATTTATTGAATGGGTATCACAAAGTCAGGAAATATTAGAAAATTCTTCCCAAAGTAATCACCAAAAAAAAACGGTGACTGTTTCTTTATCCCCCTTAGAGGGAGTTTACTGGCTAGAAATAGGCCATACAAATAATAATTTCCAAACGATCTAGGAAATCCCATTTAATCTAGGAAAGCCACCAATTATATCATAAATTATTATTTACAGACACCAAGGTCTGTGTACTGAGGCCCATTTACAAAGACAAAAGATATCTCCACACTTCTCAGTTCTACTTTACAATACTACGGCACACCGCCATCTGTGTATTTGAAGCCCATTATAAAATGCAGGCCTGTGGTTTTTTTAAAATTATTAGCCAGTATTTATATAGCGCCAACATATTATAGAGCGCTCTACAAAGTCCAAAGTCATGTACCTAACTGTCTCACAAGGGGCTCACAATCTAATTGTTCTATCATATGTCTTTAATAGTCCAAGGACAATATTTGAGGGGAAGCCAATTAACCTAACTGCATGTTTTTGGAATGTGGGAGGAAACCGGAGTACCCAGAGGAAATCTATGCAGATACGGGGAGAACCTGCAAACTCCATGCAGATAGTGTCCTGGACAGGATTTGAACCTGGCACCCAAAGCCGCAGGTGCTAACCTCTGAGCCAGTCGTGAGCTGCTAGAGTTCCCTGTGCCTCATACAGCAGGGAGAACTCGTAATTGGAGAAGAACTAGTTATGGGACTCTATTTATAACCCCCTCTTTTTTGTCACAACTTCTATTTATTTTTATACAGCTTTGCCAACTTCTCATGAATCATATAAACGCATGGAGTCAGGCCGAGTCTTCCCACACTGATGCATTTCATCCAATATCTGGGCTGAATTTTGGTATATAAGGTTTGCTTTTTACGGCTGATCTCTTGAAGCTTCCACCTAGAGCAGCCCTTGGCACATGGAGAATGGGGGGGGAATCATAGCAGAGATCCGGTGTGTTCTCAGGAGATTTTATCTCCAAATAAAGAACCTGAAATAATTGGCTGAATCCATTTGGTAGACTCCTAATTAATGTAATATATTCTCCCCTCCCATTGTGTGTTAATTCCCCCACCTCCTAGATTGTAAGCTCTTCGGGGCAGGGTCCTCTCCTCCTCCTGTGTCATTTGCAACCCCTATTTACTGTACAGCGCTGCGTAATATGTTGTCGCTATAATAATTCTGATTTTTATTATTAATAATAATAATAATACTATATTTAGCTGGTTGAATACCACTGATTTAGAAGCTCTCATCAATAATCTCCTATAGATTCACCATGCAAAGCATGAAAGGCAGCAAAGGATATACAAATAAACCAATCTTCACATTTTAAAAGGGACCACTGCAACATAATGAGATTACCTGAAATCTTCCAGCTGTCGGGAAATCTCTGAAAACTGGTTAGCTTGGATTTCCTGGAGATATTTCTTCAAATTGTCATCTGGGATAAGGTCTGGCCTTGTCCGATCTGTAGCAGAAAAGAATAAATGATTTTTTAAAGTAATGTTTATAGCTGTGACCCAAAGGTATCAAACAATGACACCAGGTTATGCTGGGGAAGACGAAGCAAAAGTAACTGTGTTGCAACAAAATCTCTTGTGTGAGGTTGGGAATTAAAAAAAAGTGTAATTGGATCCATTGTTAGCACAGAAACCTTCATGCTTATTAGGATATGAAGCCAACTTATTACCCAGTAAATGGGGAGGTGGCACAGAAAGCGGCGGTATTATGAAGCAGTGTCACCTGCTATTCATACAGTGTCCTGGAATAAGTAGAAAAAAATTGTAAGACTCTCTAACGTATGTTGTTTGCCTGGAGTTTAAATATATATACATATCAACGGCTCCACTTCCTTTATGGAATACTGAAAAAAAGTTGTGTGTGCAGTTCCCCTAGTGACCATAAGAGGGCTCTAGAGCAGCAAAAAACATTTTGGTTACTTCTAAATTTCAGGGAGGGGACAGGAAAAGCATGGGCTCATTTTATCAGCTTCACAACATCTCTGCAGGAAGTGATTTGCCTTTGTGCAGCAACAAGAACACTACACACTGTCTGTTCTCACTGCAGGAACACCGCGGCTTCTGCTGCAGGCATAATAATAGTTGAAAGAGCTGACTTTTGGGTAAACTGGTTACAAAATGGCACAAAAGATCAAAGCGAAAGAGACCAAAGTGACATAAGGCGGAAATATGAGTAGCAGGGAACTTCCTAAGACTAAATTACCCTGAATTGTTTACAATGAGAAACACTCAATAGCAAAATTGTAAAAGCTAATTCCACCTGTATGGTAAAAAATAAAGTTTCCCAGTCTGCGATGAGTTAAAAAGCGCTTTAAATACTTGTGTGGTAGAAAAGTGAATGTGGACAGCATGGGACTTTAGTGAATGGCATGCTGATGTCACTGCCTTCTAGTCAATAGTTAGGCTTCACCCATAGTGATGTCACAGCCCTCTAGTCAATGTATAGGTTTCACTCTCAGTGATGTCACAGCCCTGTAGACAGCGGATAGGCTAAACTCATAGT